>NW_015648635.1:575680-586045 GCF_001515625.1 Sinocyclocheilus rhinocerous | reverse complement strand
CACAGATCTGACCTGCCACTACTTACCGTCTCACTGATTTATGCTAATCGAACCGTTGCTCTCTAAACCAAATTCAGTCCACTAAGGACCCGCAGTGTGTGTATGTATAGCTGTTTATCTGTTTGTGCATGTGTCCTCTCACTCACATGCTGTTGAAGAGCTCTCTGTACGTTTCGTCTCCTTTCCCCTCTGACATCAGGCTGTCCAGCTTGTCGATAAGTTTTGCCTCCACCTATTACAAATAATGAAAATATGGCAAATATGGCATTATAAGCGCTACAGTCAGATAGCTGCATGTCCAATTCGTGACCAGAAGGGGGGGCTGTGTGACCTGTTTGAAGTTGCCGCTCCGGCGCTGCTCCCAGTCCATCATGTCGTGAAAGATGGGGATCATCACGTTCCTCAGGTCCGGCTGAGGCACCAGCGTCACCTCCAGGAACGGGCCGATCATCGCTGGGATGAAGTTCAGCTTGTGCTCTCCTGCACGACAAGATGGAAACTTTCATTTCTCATGTAAGAAAGACTCGCGAAGGGGTGAAGCTTTCAGATATTAGTTAACGTCTTACCTAAATTCTGCCACATGCTAAAGATCTCACATCCCATCATGACACGCATGTCTCCGTACCTGAACACAAATGAATGCAAAATACTGTTACAATACGTCCTCCTACGCCAGTTGTTCAAAATATGATTGAGACATTTTTTAAACTGACTTCCTGAAGAATGTAAACTCAAGATGTCCAAAATAGAAATATGTCTTCTTATTATCCATGTTGAAAACACCTAAAAAGATTTTTATTATAAATATATATATATATATTTTCTTCAATATTGATAATAATAAGAATTGTTTTTGAGCAGCAAATTGGTATATTAGAATGATTTCTGAAGGATCATGTGACACTGAAGACTGGAGTAATGATGCTGAAAATTCAGCTTTGAATCACAGGAATAAATTACATTTTAAAATATATTCTGATGGACAAAAGTTAATTTAAACTGAAATAATATTTCACAATATTACGGTTTTAACTGTGTTTTTGATAATAAATATATAAATAAATATTCCAGCCTTGGTGAGTATAAGACTTCTTTCCATAATATAAAACACCTCAATTACTCCAAACGTTTGATCCTCAGTGTATATATAAATTAATTACAAAAAAAAAAAAAACTAAACTAAATACGTAGGAAAAACTAAACCTACACTGAAACTAGAAGAAAAAAAAAAAACTAAAATGGAATAAAACTATTACAAATAAAAACTCAATTAAACATTCTGAACAAAAAAAGTCTTATAATTTCAGACAAACTACTTCATTTGACATACTGCTTTTGGCATACTGTATGTTAATAAAGTTTGAATTCGGCTCACTTTTCCAGTATTTTCTTCCTCTTTGACGCAGAGAAGGTCTCGAGCTGAAGGCAGGGCTGGTTGATGAATATAACAGACAGGCAGAAGTAGGAATCCCACACCTACATGAAAACAGAGAGTTTAGAGGCTGTGCCACAGAGAAAATGAACAGATCGACTGATGTTTCACAACACAACCGGACTGAGAACAAACCTTATAGTCAAACTTGTCATTGAGGAAGTTTTTTCTTAAAGCGTCTGACAGGTAGAGCACCGTGGTGATGATGATGCTGTAAATCAAACATGTCAGATCACAATTCTTACTCTGAAAACCACATCATGTAAAACTGCAGGGGAATAAAGTATCTAACTTGTTAGTGACGAGCCGCATGACCGTCCAGTCTTTGGGAAACATCTCTGGTCGTATCAGGATCCGAAACACAGTGAAGATATGCAGGAGAAAGTCCTGAGAGAGACAGAGAGAAAGAGAGGATGTTTGACATGTTTAACATTGTCTGTATAATGAACTGATGTCAGTGAGATAAAGTGGATGAACGCCTCACCCGCAGCTCGTCTTTACTGGTGAATCTCTTCAGGAGTTGCTGGTAGTGTCTGTCCTTCATATGCCTCAACAGAGCCAAAAGACACGTCACAAACTCGCCCTGAAACACACACATTCAACATATCCCTTACCAAAACGTAGTATACTTCAAGTTTATTTTAGCTAGTATACTTAAGTAAAGTTCAAGTATATTTTTAAGTATACTTTATGTAGTAAGTATACAAATATCAGTGTACTAGTAGTATACTTGTAAGTGTACTATTTCAATACTCCTTGGGACTAAATTGGCCCACTTTCTAGTATATAAAAGTATACTTTAAGTATACTTTAAGTATAACAGTAGTAAACGTTGAGTACACAACTAGTTTACATCAAAATGTTTAGCTTGTACTGCAACTATACTAAAAGTGAACTTATAGGTATACTGATAGTTTACTAATTAAATACTTGTAGTAGCATTTTTAGTACACTTTGAAGTAGTCTTAGTAAACTACTAGTTTAGTAGTTTTATACTGCAAGTATACTCGTAAGTTTTCTTTAAGTGAACTTTACATCATACTTTAAGTATACTACTATGTCCCTATTTAGGTATTAATTTGTATATATTTTGTTACATGAATATCTGAACATACAAAACATCAAAAGAACAGGGTATCTGCTTGTAAACAAAAACATTTTATTCTAGCTTCATGCATTCTTTTTTTAAACACTTGAATGTGGATAAGTTTCATAAATAAAAAATAAAGAAATAAACAACATTTTGAACAAAAAGCTGAAAAAAGACTATGAATTGGATTCAGAATGATAATCAAAACGTAGATAAAGTCGATCAACACCCCAAAGCTTGACAGTCATTATTACCTCTTCATTGGTCGACATTTTATTCCATAACGTTACACAGTTTTGATGCTGTTTTATGTCTGATGATCGTGTTAGAATACATGTGGAAGCATCTGTTGTTTCGGTTTCTTCTTCACTTGTGTTTTTTGGAAATTCTGTACAGAAGATGTGTACTAGCGCCCCCTACAGTATAACACAGTATAACAATGAAAACACAGATTCTAGGAGCACAATTATAGCTAAAATATATTTAGACTTTTTCTAAGTATAAGTCAAGTATACTTAAATGTCATTTTAAGTATATTTCTGAGAAGTACATAAAGCCCATTTCTGAGAAGTACATAAAAAGTAGACTAAACTAAAAATAGGAAAGTATGCTTTTAAAATAAGTATACTAATAGCACACTTGAATAAACTTATTTTTCGTAAGGGATGACACTCTTGGAAAAAAAGAAAAAAAACTCGACGTATTTCTACAGAAGAAACAAATCCACAGTTTGATGTGATTTTGAAAAATGTAACTTTAACTGCATTTTGAAAAAGTCTTTAATAAATGCCCAAATAATGGATAAATGTGAATATTTTTCACTGATTTGAACACTTTCTACTAAACATGCTCTGTATAGCTCCGAGACATTATATTTAATATATAAATGTATATTTAATCGCATTTTGAAAATGTTTTGAATAAATGCACAAATAACAGGTAAAAATGTAATAATTTTGACAAATTTGAACCCTTTCATCTAAACATGCTTGGTATAGCTCTACATAATATTTCATAAATAAATAATTAAAATATTTCAAAAAAATGTAACTATTTTATATAAGGTTAAAATTATATATTAATATATAATTATTTTTTAAGAAGACTTATGCTCACCAAGGCTGCATTTATTTGATCAAAAATACTTTAAAAAATAATATAATATTATATAACAATAATATTAATAATAATAATAATAATATTGTCACATTTTTTCTTCACATTGTTCCTTGATGAATACAAAGTGAATAAATAAAATAAAAATTATAATAAAATGTACTGACTGAAAACTTTTCAACAGCATCTTTTTTAATAAATCTGCAAAAATGTCAACAATTCTGTGTTTTTCTGTCAATATGGGGTGCTGTGTGTACATTAATGAGGAAAAAAAATTAACTTAAATGATTTTAGCAAATGGCTGCAATATAACAAAGAGTGAAAAATCCGTACCCACTGTATGTATTTATATTCAGGTATAGACATTTTTTTAATATATTTTAAAATATTTTCAATATTTAGCAATATTCTACATATATTTCCCCACAGTCAGCACAAAAACATCAAAAGTTAGCAAATTTCACGTACTGTAGGTCTAGCTATACATTGCTCATTTGCAAAACACCTGCCTCAACAAGGGGGAAAAAAAAGTAATCATAGACTATTTCATTCCCATACTGAACAGCCCCATAAAACCCTTGATAAATCTCAGTCTGTGTTGAATACGGATGAATAAATTGGAGTTGAAATGAGGTACGGTGAGGTTTGCATTCACAAAAACCTTCGGGCGCTGGGGAATACGTCACATCTAGCAGCAATGCCGCCAGAATTCAGCTGCTGACTGCTGGGCTGTAATTACCTCGCCCTCAGGGCCTGTTTCTGATGCTTTTACATGTTTCACTTTTTAATATTCACTCTTGCCTTTCTTACCTATTCTCTATAAAGCTTGCTTTCTTATTTGTTTTTCTTACCGTAACGTCTTGAACTTGGGGCCGTAGCGTAGGCCCTGCTGGTTGTGGCCGGTTAGCGATTTCCAATATGGTCCGCAGTAACACACCCAAAACACTCTCCACGATCAGATCCACCTCTTCGGATGCGGCTGGCTCCTGCACACACACACACATATATACATCTGCCCTTGCAAGAGGTCAATGGTGATTTTATGCACACTGTCTGACTGGGCGCTAATGGCAGAAAGGGTGAGACAGCCATGAAAGGTTCAGCTGTCATTTCAGTTTATGCAAGCGCAGGAAGAAGCCAGTGTGGCTGATGTACATCAGTCCTTCTCTGCGTGTGAGACCTGCAATTTGACTTCAAGGTCAGAGAAGATGTCTACATTTAGAGCAGCATCAGCATTTTTTAAGACAAGTTTCCTATGTTCTTCTTTAAAGCAGAAGTCAACACGAATTGGGGATGTGCAAAAACACGAATTCGACAACGCTTCTGGGTTGCATGAATGATAAGTAGGTCTTCAGGAAGCCTTGCATAATTATGAGGATTTAGGGTCACGTTTTGACAAACGTGTTTCATACTCTTAGCAATGGCAGAGTTTTGACCAGTAAATAAGCTAAATAATCTTTTATTGCACAAAACTATCATAACAAATGGAGACCT
Source organism: Sinocyclocheilus rhinocerous (assembly GCF_001515625.1). Lineage (NCBI taxonomy): Eukaryota > Metazoa > Chordata > Actinopteri > Cypriniformes > Cyprinidae > Sinocyclocheilus > Sinocyclocheilus rhinocerous. The sequence goes on along the minus strand of NW_015648635.1, from coordinate 580,913 downwards.
GTGGATTATGCATAATAACCTGAACATTACTAAAAGCAGGAAATTTAAAGTTTTCATTTGGAATTTGCATTATTTTGTAACAAGCGTCTACAAACTTTCATGACTGTGGTTGCCAGATGTCAACAGTATTAATCCCCGAAATCAGAGCTTTTTATTTAAGTTGATACATTTTCTGAGCAGTGGTTTACTTAATCCTCCCAACCTGGCAACCATGCGCACGCTCTCTCTACATTACATAAAAAGCACTGAAAACACCAAGTTGGAGTATAGGATTGTTTCTCTATTGAGATCAGCTCTGTTTGCTGAGACTAAGTCTGCAAATAAAACAGATTTCTTGTCTAAAGTGTTGTCCTATAGTTGTGTGAGGGTTATCGTACCGTGTCGTTCTTCTTGAGGAGAGACAGCATGCAGGTGAGTATGTGAGCACACATGATGAGATCTCGCTGCTCCTGCATGTGAGCCTGGAGCAAACGCAGCACCACCGGGAGCAGGATACATCTAGACTCTGATAAAAACACACACAAACATTGAGCAGACAGCCTCTTAATGTAGGTATAACCATCTTTATTTTCATCCCCAGTGAGTGTGTGTTTACCAGGGTTTGTGTAGAGCTGGCTCTCTACAGTTTTGGCAATGCAGTGCAGCTTGACGGCCTCCAGGGGGCAGTCGGCCTGGGACGCAGTGGGGAGGCTGCCCAATGTCTCCCGTATAAATGTGGCCACTTCCCTGACCGTAAAGAGCTTCAGCAGCTCCCCGTACACAGCCGGGAACGACTGCAAAAACACTGCCTGTGAAGTCACATGACAAACAATCAGGTCATTCACATGGTGATTACACGGGAAAAAAATATATATATATATATACTGCAAGTTTGCAAATAAAAATTACACTGTCATAAAACTGTTACTATACAGTTTATATATCTCTTGCAGAACAAGCAAAATGTTAATCATTTTAACATAAAAATCGCATGCTATTTTTTATGTAGTACTGTCATGAATAATAACCAAGGAACTTTTTGAATTGGGTGATCGAGCTAAATTGTACTTATTTTGTCTTCTTGGAAACATGTCTTTAATATTTTAAGTAGCTTCTGAAGGTCCTTACAATAAGAAAGAGTTACACATCATCCTATAAAGTTTACATCGCCCAGCATTTAATGCATCTTATTATTATTCAGGACAGTAAAAAAAGGAAACAAAATTAAATGAAATGCATTTTTAGGATCTGTCTTATTTTGTCAAACATTAATTAACATCTTGCATATTCTGCAAGAGGTATGTAAACTCATGAGCAGAGATAAAAAAAAAAAATTTATAAATAAGAAAAATGAAAAATAAATAGCACGTAAATAAATAAATCCACTATATGCAACTATTATATGCAAAACGATGAAAGAACAGTGAAAAAAAAATAACAAACAAGAACTAAACTACAACTACAATGTGACTACAATACAAATATTTTTACCTATAGTAAAACATATTCAAGTAATGTTCAAATGTTCAGAAATTAAACTATAACGTCCGCTAAAGCGGTGAATATCAGCCTTCACATTTCTGCCTCACATACACTGACTGTGACACATGACCATCTTCTCAACCAGAAACAGCAGCAAACTGCTTTTACCACTAACCCACAGCCTTTTCCCACTATGAAGGAATCTCACAAACAAGAAGAACATGGACAGAGGAGAGAAGGGGCCCAAACCCCAACATGTAATCCTGCTGTGAGGGGCCAGCGTGGAGTTTTATTGAGGGACGTGAGGCACGGTGGAGGATTATGGGGGATTAGAACGGCTCTGGCCTGCGTTCTATCACTGCCTTTGTTCTGCTCTCTATGAAGATTAAAACGTCCAAACGGAAATCAGTCTAATACAGGGCTAATGAACCATGTGAGATGATTATACATCGATAGATATACCGCACAATTATACCCTATTGGGAAGTATTAGCCATTCATGCTTAAGACAATCCAACTTGAAGTGTTAAATGACACAAGTCTCAGTCTCAGACCACCGTCTGTCCACTGACCACCTAATGCATACTGCACAGTAACGGCTGAAATCACATGGAAGTTGAAGTCTGCCTGGGATTAAAAGGAGAAATTGTTTAAAATGTACCAGGATTGTTCAATGAGCGCTTCACAAGAAAATCTATCTCTACATCTGCCAAAACTGATGTGGTTAGTGATATCAAACATTTAGAAAATACTAATATATTTAGTCTAAATTAGTATGAGTATACTGAAATATTATAGCAGCTAGTAGAAAGTAAACTAGATATTCATGAGCAGAACTGTAAATTACACTTTGGTTTTTGGTTACATGTGTGAAATAATCAGCACTACAGAACGTCTGCTCACACATTTTACCACCAATTTCTTTGGCAGTAGCGGACTGACACTTCTGATTGTATTTTTTTCTTTTTGTTTTTTTCTTTTTTCACTATCAACCGTTTCAGATAAAACCACCCCTAAATTGTATATACAAATGAAATAAAGTTTGATTGTTAGCTTTAAATATCTGTCAAATAATCTCTTAAAGGGGTGGTTGACTTTTTTATAGGCTTGATTGTGTTTATGGGGTGCAGTCTAACATGTGTTAATGCTTCGTTTGTTAAAAAACGCATTATTTTTCACATAATTTACCTTTATTCCACACCTCTCTGTCCCTTCTCCTCTGAACGCGCTGATCATTTCCTGCTTTTATGAAGCCCCTCCCTCAGAAATACACGATGGGCTCTGATTGATTAGCTAGCCCAGTATGTTGTGATTGGCTAAACCGCCTCTAGCGCGGAGATATTGTTTATGATCAAACAGCAACATTACACACTAACTAAAGTTAAAAAAGTGAAATCTCAATCAACCCCCCCTTTAAATAATCTCAGAAATAACAATAAAATGATCAAATTATCAAAAATAACAAATTTATATCAGCTGAATTTAAATACATTTTATCTTTAATTCAATAGAATACAAACATTACAGTAATACAGTAATAAATATATATATTTTAAATTATTATTTTTATTATTTTTATTAAATTATCATATTATTTATAATTTTATTGAAAATTAGTGGTGGAAGAAATGTATGTACAAACAAAACAAACTTTTTTTTAGCTTTACACGTCTGTCAAATAATCTGTTCCCGTCTAAGTGGGCTGCTCTTGGCCAAAAATAAAAAAGCTGCCAAGTGGACCAGACTTTATTCTGATGTCTGGCTATTTGACACTAAAATGCAACTGATGCACAAATCCATGATCTGGAGACTAAATAAATTAGACGGCTGGATTTGCAACCGAAACGTGCAATACATGTCCCATCACTGATGCTGTGAAACAAAGACTGTTCTGTCTGTTTTTCTCACTTCCCTATTATCTCAAGTCTTCCCTAGTGTTTCTTGTAATCTTGTTGCGCCGTCATTATCTCCCTTTTTTTTTATCTTACTTCATTCTTTTCATCCTTATTAGTCAAGTTCATTTACGATGTTTCTTTCTCTCATTAAAACCCAAAGCAATTCTTTCTTTGGACGTATTCGTCTTTCTCTTTCAGAGGGGGTGCATGGGCACTCTGAAGCTCTTTGTAGAACACGGCAAAACATCAAAACAAACTCACAGCAAGGCTCAAACAAAAGCCAGTGCGACGGGCTGAGTGAAGGAGAATAGAAGACGCTCTTGCATTCAGCTCAGGGAAGTCCGAAACATTTGCTTGAGAGTTTAAATGCTTCGGCTGAATTTAAGAGAGCGCACTGAAAACCGCCTTTATACGACATTCTCTCCATGAAATATAAATGATCCCACCTCTCAAAGGCGAAATATGTGTCAAAATTAAGAGCATTTCTTTGGAAAATAAATGTTTAATACAGCAGATTTGCCTCTCCAATCGTGCCATGGTTTCAGAGGACTCTCTATTGATCAAAATAATGCTCCAAAAGGTAAATTCATCTTTTGTTTATATAAAAGTTACATTTATATAAGTTTATAATAATAATAATAATAATAATAACAATAATGACATTATTATTCTGGGCTATGATGATGATGATGATAATTATTATTATTATTATATTTATTATTGAAACATTTGGGTTAAAATCATAGCCCTGAATTGTAAACCAGAAATAATTATAAGAATATAAAAAAAACTACTTATTAAATGTTATTTTTATTTTATTATTTTAATAAAAATAACAAAAATAGATCTTTTTTTTTAAAATTATTTTTAATTAAATGATCATTATTTTATTCAACTGATTTAAAACTGGTGCTGGAAGAAAAGAATGAGGAATGTTGCAAGCTAAACTCGAACCCATTTCACCCACATGAGCACCACAGCATGTGTTAAATAGAATATAAACAATATAAACAGATCTGTCTGTCTCTCACCTGTGTCTGTGTGATGGGCCGTGAGCCCTTGTTCTCCTGCGAGAGGAAAAAGCGGATGGACATGAAAAGCTCGTGCATACAGCAGCGGAACTCCTCCTCGTTCTGTCCGCCCGTGGCGAGCGCAAACAGCCGCCGCGACTGGATAATATACTTAAAAATATACTCCGTCGCCTAGGAAACCAACAGAATAGCAGATCTGAGCACAAAAAGCAACATAAAAGCAGTCTAATTAAGAATGCATGGGCTGTGTGAACTAATGCGATATGGAAGTCATAACGGCCCGGAGCGAACCATTCCTGAGAAATTGAATTTTCAGTACATTACAATATCAATTGTATTTGTGGCTGCACAAAATCAGAAGATGGAGGACAGCAATGACAGACTCTAAATATCATTATGAAAAGCACAAAATGGGTAAAAACGATGTGAGAGACCGAGAAAGGACGTGTAGTGTGAAGCGTCTCACCTTTAGCACCTGTTGGATGTGTTCCTGACGGTCCGCTTCAATAATGCGGTCCACGTACCACTTCAGCACCTTGATCAGATCCCTGCCAGAGACACAAGCACACAGCACTGTGGAAAACTGAACATTTACATTATGTTTGTTTAGTAGAATTTAAAGTATTTATGTGGAGATTCATAATGGAAACCAATCTGACCTGTTTCTCAGTTGCATTTATTGCTTTAACAATTTGTTTGTTACTGAGCCCACAATGTAGTAGTAGTTGTTTTAATAATAATAATAATATAATGACCGAATACTTGCAAATTAACAGTAAGTTTGTAGTGTACTGAACCGGTAACACACACACACACACACACACACACACACACACACACACACAC
>NW_015648635.1:565617-575640 GCF_001515625.1 Sinocyclocheilus rhinocerous | reverse complement strand
AATTTTTTTCTGAATTTCATTTATTGCATCTGGTAATTTAACAATATATATTTGTAGTGTATTACTAGTATTACTCATGTAGTATTGGGTCTATAATTGAATAACTGGATATTTTTACGGATATGACAGAGAAAGTGGAGGCAGAAAATTATAGAAAACCGATAGGGTGCAATGAGCAAATGCTGCAATCCAGATTCGAACTTGCATTGTCTGTAGGAGCACCAAAGTTTAATGTAACCACTAAGCCATGGGTCCTGTAAGCATTAATCATGTTTTTTGTGTCTTTTTCCCAAAACATTAGCATTCTAATTGAGCACGTCTTTATTTTGAATTTCAAATAATCAATAGAAAAAAAATAGGTCTAAAATGCAACTGAAGGTGATGCCGTGAAACTGCAGGAAAATAAGAGAGACTTTTTAATCACAGTGTATAGCAAAAGCTCATGTATTGCAGCACATAAAAAGAAGTATTGCAATAGCATCATGTGGTGAGATCCCTGGCGCTTTTCACTGCGATTTCCTAGCATTGCAATGAGAAGTTGAAGGAAAGTGACGTCCATTGCACCGAAGTGAGTGAAGTATGAGAGGAAAGTTCTTGAGCTGAGCTTCTAAATAATGCTCTGCATGCATGCGGTTACATGGTTTTTAAGAGACTAAAAATCACAACAAAAGGAGAACTGAAAGACAGTACGGAAGAGACTTTAAATGAATATATTTGCACCAGTGAGCAAGAATAACTAGAAATAAAAGATGTGTCTAAACACCCCATGAAATTGGACTGTAGTGGCTTTTAATCCATTTCTATTAGATTTGATGCTATTTGAACAATATGACAAAATTAACGTTTTGCAAATAAACTGTACAGTCTTTCTCATTTTAAGTGATCTTATGGCTGTCGGTTTGATTCTGTCCAGTTTTTAAGTGAATTGGTTGCGTAACGCACATTCGAAAACTGCGTAGGCTGTAATGTGGGTTGATCTCTGACCCAGATGAATGAACATCCAAAATGAAGTGCTACTGTATTTGAGTGAAGAATCAGTGCTATACTAGCTGAGAGTCAGGCTTCAAGAGAGCTGTGAACAAAAGTCCCGGACAAAAACAAACTATACAGTGAGCCTGACTCTACAAAGTATTTGGGCACTTAAGCCACATTCAATGCATCAAATATCATGCATTATATAACAAAACATCAAAGAAAGACAACACAAGCACACTTCACAAGCAGATAACTCAAAAGGATGCTTGAAACATCTCTACATTTCCATTTCAATTCAATGGATAGTTTCCAGTCGTCCTGACAGTTAAACGCTTCTGATTTTGAACGTACCTGTATGACAGGGCTCCTGCAAAGTGGCTTTCAATGTAGGTGTCCATGACTGGTTTAAAATGTTGAAACTTGCTGTCCTGGAGCAAGTTTATAATGTGCACCTGAATGATGAAAAATGCACATGCACAATAAGCAACATGCAATTTCATTGGCCTCTATTGTGCAAAAAAATTAGGGTCTGTACCTACCAGACAATCAAACACCTTGAGTGCATATCTCTGAGAGCTCTCGTCCAAAATGCCGAAAAGCGTGTCCAGTGTATCCTGTAAAAACTGATTCAAGATATTTGACTTTATTAGTAAACATGCGCCAATTAGGGAAAGATTACTGTGATTGACAGGTTCATTAACCAACAGCAAGTCTGTGAAGGGCAGCTGACCTTAACTATTTCTGAGCCATCGATCTCTTTGAGTTTAGACAGGCTGTCACTGATTCTCTCCGGATGGGCTCTCCACTTCAGTAAGTCCAGCATGTCACCTGCAGGAAACAGCCAATAAGCAATCAGTGTAAAATATGCAAAATGCTGCTTGATACTTCATGCCAGCTACCCAAATGTTCCCATGTTCAGTGATGATTCATGCTGGGTGCTGCTACATGCTGCATATCCGAGAAAACTTCAAACTAGGGACGTTTTGTCCTATCATATCCTGTACAAAGAGACACACATTACCGTTCTGAGTGAGTTTGGTAGAACAGAGGAATGATGTGATCCATAGGGATTCCTTAGTGCCTTTCATAGTTTGGTTGTTGCCGGGCAGATCTGATTTCGAGAAGGGCAGTTTGAGGTAGCGAGCACAGTCTTGCAGGTTAGCGTTCTCTTCACACTGGAAAACATGCATGAAAAAGATCCTGTCAACCATTTCATCCAATTTTTTAATATAGGCAACATATTTTTAATAATAAACACACCACACAAACAAACAAACAAATATATATGTATGAATTCATATGTATGAATATGGGATTTATAAACAAATTATAAACCTACACATTTATACATCTATAAGCAGATAGATCTATATATTTATATATGTACAGTATGTAACATATGGTTGGGGTTACCCCAACTCATAAATGTGTATATACACTTTAATTATAAATATAAACAAAAAAACAAATATTCATGTTTTTATATAAAATTATTTAATTGTTTATTTTTAGATTATTTATTTATTTTTAGATTATATTATTTACTCATTTTAATATTTCACAAGAATTTACCACAGCTAAACAGTAAAATAAGAATTATTCTCCATATACATTTCTGATAACTTATTTAAAATATTATTGTTTAACATTTAGTTATACAATTATTTTAATGAATTTATGAATTTTACAATTGTACTTATGTTTTTTTTTTTTTTACATAATGGTTTATTACCTATGCACATTTATATATATATATAAAACAAACCATTAACTACAACTTTTGCCTCAAACTCCCAATTTGATGCGTATCAATAGTTAGTATGGTAGTTTTGTTAAGTTTAGGTATTGGGTAGGTTTAGGGATATAGAATATGGTCATGCAGATTATGTGCTTTATAGAACTAATGAACAGCCAATATGTTAATAATAGGCATGCTAATAAGCAACTAGTTAATAGTGAGAATTGGTCCCTATAATAATGTGTTACCATACATGTAAAATGTATTTATTTATTTATTCCAGGGGAAGCTTTTAAATTTAGCAAAACATCTTCTTTTGTGTTCCACAGAAGGCACAGTCATATGGGATTGTAACAAAGGTAAGTACAATGATGACATATTAGATCTATTTTTGGCTGAACTACTGCTTTAATTAGCATCATGCAATCGCTCCACATTCAGTCAGCAGTTCTGTTGCCTCTAGCAGAAACGCAAACAGCTGACTTATTTCTTTTTTATCATCTATCTTGCTCAAACTGCTACACGTACTGTAAGAGGTCAGCACAAACTGCTTTCGTACATGACTAGTGACACAGCACAGTGCAGTATTACAGAAAGTATTATAAAAGGCTACATGGGCATTACTAAGCTGCAAAAATGGGACATTCGGAAATCATCAGAACATTATTATAGTCTTTTATTTGTTCAGCAAAAGATTCTTTCATAAACTGGTGTTTAGAACTACTACTAATGGAGTGTGAGTGGTGACAGTACAACATGACACAAATAACAGCAGGTCTTTGTGTCTGTGCATATGTGTTTGTGTCCACAAACACTTTCACAGTCTGCAATTACCAGAGCTGTGCCCGAAGCATGCTTTTAAACTGGGTGTGCCGTGTTTTCCGACATGGTTATTTAACTCTTACACTTTTTAATAAGAAGCCACTTTTTGAATTTAGGGCTTTTCGAGGCAATGCAGAATGAAGAAGGTGTCAGCCGGGACAATTTGTCATTTGACATACAGTTGCTATTAAATTGCATTTGTTGCAGAAAAGCCAACGAGACATTTTGACAGCTGTACCTTATGAACGATGAGCTCGTGGGTGCCGTCGGGCAGAGTCCGCCCGTCTTCCTGCATTAGAGGAACGAATGAGAAGCCAAACAGCTTCTTTTCCCCCTTGTCTTTTGCTGGAGAACACAAACACAGTATATTACAAGCCACTTAAAGTCCTTAACAATAAAATACAGCTTTTACGCTGGAACTAAACACTGACAGTTAATCTGAAGCTTTAGGCCAGTACATGTCTGTGACTCTTTTTGAAAAAATCAGGAAAAATAGTTTTGTATGCTGGTGTTAAGGAGCAATATGCCCTTAGACCAGTCATCAATATATAATGATTAAATTAACAATTCATATTCATTAATAATTACATTAACCAGTCATTTCGTAATTCTGAGGAAGAAAGAATGGATAATGGACAATTATTTGGCAAATATTGTTTATATATATAATTTTTTTATATATTAGTATATTAATATATTTTACTCAAGATTTTTGCAAGAACTGACTACAATTATATGAAATAAGATTAAATCAAATTATATACATATAATGAAGATAAATGTTATATTAATATTAATTAATATATATTAAATAATATTTAACATTATTATTTTGTAATTATTAAAATAATTATTTTATACTATTTTATTATTTATTCATGAATTTTACACATTTACATTTTTTTTTTAATAATAGGCTAGTTTATTAACTTTTTACATTTACTCATAACATCACTGTCTTTGTTATCTTACTTAAAAACAAACTTTTGGATTTATTTTTCTCTGTGAGCCATGCCATGTGCAGATGCATTAGTGTCTTTAGACAGGAAAACCACAAGGAACAATGTCTCACACATTCAAAAGTCAACTATTGAATAATATAAGAAAAATATAAGCCAAACGAAATGACGTGGCCAGTGACTTGATTGTGTCATTTCATTTAAAAATAAACCAAAGCCGCATCAACCAATCATTTGGCTCCAGCATCATTATTCTGAATAAAAACCTTGATTAAAAACCTTGATTCTCAACCCTACACCAGACCAAAACTAGCATAAACCGATCTGGACCAGCACAAAAATTCATACTGGTCTTCCAGCAAGGATGCTCAATAGATCAGTGAATGATGGCCTTCAGATGATTTGAGGTGTTTTGGTGTACAGGAAGTCTATACATCTGACAAATACAGAACGCTTAGGTTGCAGAGCACTAATTCCAAGTATGGGTCACCATACTTGGCCACATGTCACGTCACTTTCACTTAACTTGAAAGTATTTGCATAAAAAAGACTCCCTTGGCGATCTCCACTTCTGGATTATATTACTTGCCCATATTAAGTGCCCATTAGTGATGCTCTGACTCATACGGTTCACTGCTACATCTCCTGCACTTTCAACACTCATTTGAAATTCAGCCAATTTAACTTCTCTCAAACTCCTCACTCTGCATCAACAAAGTGAGGGAAATACTGTCTTGCCTCAGTCTTATGGGAATATGAAATGCATCTTAAAGCGAGGAACAAAAACAACAATGGTTTTCTCAGCAGTCATGTCGGACTTACTGGAACAGTGGCGGAACTCGAAGCGGACATGAGAGCCCCGGAACATGTCGACTGGGATGGGCAGCTTGATTAGCTCCGCCCACCGCGGGCTGTTGTTGTGGTAAAGCACAAAGGCGTGATACTCGTCTCCGCCCGGCTCGCCTGAGCCCACGGCCACAAACCCCTGCAGAGAGACAGTCAGCAGAGACTGAGTGTGAGAGGATACGGAAAACCACAAACCTCTCACCGCTCCACCTCGATGGCTGTTTGTCAGCCGTGAGTGTGAAAACAATATATGCCAGATTTAGATGAGCTTAACACTGAGGAAGTTATCTTTAATATTATTTCATATTACCTTAGCAATGTGTTTTTTGGTTTTGGTATCCCAGATTGTGTGTACTCATAAGAAAGCAAGGGAAACAGGACACATTTATGAGCCTAAAAACCTTGAGGATCTGTCCATCGGCGTCCAGCGCGTAGACGGTGACTTCAACGTTCCTCGCCACGCTCTTTATATATATATATATATATATATATAAACAATTTTAAATAAAAAGTGGGAAAAAATATTTATTTAAAACAACTTTTTGACAATGTAATAATAAAAAATGACACAGCTTTGTTTGAAGAAAAAGGAAGGTCAAAACACACATTTTGCCCTACATATTACCTATTTAGTTAACTAGTCTAAGTTTAGTCTCTAGTTAAATGCTTTGATCAGTGACTTTGAGGGTCTTAAATCACCTTCAAATGGGATCGAAACTACAACTGTTTGCAATTCGGAACTCTTAGCAAGATTTGCAACAAGAGTGCATTTTCAACATGGATTTTCAATGTTAAAATGAAACCACGAGTCCAAATGGATGCCTTCACACAACACTCATTTGAAATTCAGCCAATTTAACTTCTCTCAAACTCCTCACTCTGCATCAACAAAGTGAGGGAAATACTGTCTTGCCTCAGTCTTATGGGAATATGAAATGCATCTTAAAGCGAGGAACAAAAACAACAATGGTTTTCTCAGCAGTCATGTCGGACTTACTGGAACAGTGGCGGAACTCGAAGCGGACATGAGAGCCCCGGAACATGTCGACTGGGATGGGCAGCTTGATTAGCTCCGCCCACCGCGGGCTGTTGTTGTGGTAAAGCACAAAGGCGTGATACTCGTCTCCGCCCGGCTCGCCTGAGCCCACGGCCACAAACCCCTGCAGAGAGACAGTCAGCAGAGACTGAGTGTGAGAGGATACGGAAAACCACAAACCTCTCACCGCTCCACCTCGATGGCTGTTTGTCAGCCGTGAGTGTGAAAACAATATATGCCAGATTTAGATGAGCTTAACACTGAGGAAGTTATCTTTAATATTATTTCATATTACCTTAGCAATGTGTTTTTTGGTTTTGGTATCCCAGATTGTGTGTACTCATAAGAAAGCAAGGGAAACAGGACACATTTATGAGCCTAAAAACCTTGAGGATCTGTCCATCGGCGTCCAGCGCGTAGACGGTGACTTCAACGTTCCTCGCCACGCTCTTCCCTCCCTTCTCGAACTCGCCCTTCTCCAGCGTTATGTACAGATCATTTCTCATCTCACCTTCAAGAGAACAACATTTGTGGGAAAAATGTTTTTAAATCAACATTTAATGCAACAAATTAGGACACCAGAGATCAGCTTATCAGTAACACAATGAATTATATAAATATATACTTCTTTATGACACAGCTTTGTTTGAAGAAAAAGGAAGGTCAAAACACACATTTTGCCCTACATATTACCTATTTAGTTAACTAGTCTAAGTTTAGTCTCTAGTTAAATGCTTTGATCAGTGACTTTGAGGGTCTTAAATCACCTTCAAATGGGATCGAAACTACAACTGTTTGCAATTCGGAACTCTTAGCAAGATTTGCAACAAGAGTGCATTTTCAACATGGATTTTCAATGTTAAAATGAAACCACGAGTCCAAATGGATGCCTTCACACAGACAGTGAAAAAAATCGAATGACTTTTTACCATGTACATTGATTTTTATGCTGTTTGCTCAGCAGAAAAACCAACAGACCAATAAGACTCAATATTTTTCTCATGTTTCTAGAACTCGAATTGATTCTGGAATGAAAAGGCACTTCACATCAATTGAACAGAAACGCAAAAGCACATCTCTCCTCGACAAGCTGCATGATTTGAAAATGTTGCAGGTTTAATACTTTACACTTCAGGTGTAGCGCCATGAGCGAATGATAAAACATGGAAAGTTTTATCACTATTATGACAGAGGAGCACAAACAGACTTATATGAAAAGTTCATCCCTCCCAAATGACCTCAGCAGGTGCATCCTGTGACTCACGGATAAGACTGCTAACAAATGAACACATTCTCGATCACACAGGAAGTGTATCTACGTGCTCACACCTTGCAATTTTTCATGGTCCATCCGTGCTTCGACACCCTCACCTCAACAGCTCTACATGCACATTTTCACATTGGTGCAAATGTTACGGCCAAAAATAGGCAATGGTTCAGTGCAAACCACATTTATATGATGTACCAGTTCTCATTCGCTCATGTCGAGGAAACAAGTACATTTCCTAAGACTAAAGACATATGTAGATGCATGCATTATTGCATGCTTTGTCCCATGCAGCATGGTTTTAAAATGCACTGTGAGCTACAGGTCACGTTTTTAAAGCATTGCCGCGGCTGTAAACGAAGGGGACAAAGAACTTGTGACAACGAGCAGAGGAAGTGTGGGTTCCTGTATGTGTGTGTAATGCATTTAAGTGTGTGCAGTCCTATTTCAAGACCCAAATTCAAACCAGTAGTCATGCCAACTAACAGCCATATAACGGTTGCTGTAGCAACAATCAGGAAATAAAATCAATGTGAGTTTCCTGGAAGATGGAAACTATATGTGAACACACAATGACAATAGAGAGAAGATCAGACTACAGCAAAAGACCAATAATAAATCGGCCAGCCATAAGGCACGGTTACTGCCAGCGACGGCACATTCATCCAGGAGGCAGCAGACAGACTGCTTGTGCAACCAAAACATCTGGGCCTGTAACGGAAAGACGGAGGGAGAAAACAGTCTCAGACGTACACAGACTGACTGAAGAATGCCACACACACGAAAAATGGCAAGAGCTTCTAAAACTTGCCAGTTAGAATCTGATTGGTTGGCTTTGTGGAATTTCTGGGAGTCAAGGCACGCTGGATTTGATCAGTCTGATTGGAAAAGTCATGTTTGTCAAGGTAGAGCTAGGCTAAAGTATATAGCATCAAAAGCTTCAATTAGAGATTTATGGAGGAGGTGATTTGTTATTATTATAAGTAATTTTGAATGGTGAAGATACAAATTCAGTTTTTTCATGCATTTTGTGCACTGTTTTAACATTGATAGCTTGCCAAAACGCTACTCATTTACTAATTTATTTAGTGGACCAGAATTTATGCTGATAGCCAAATGTATACATAAGTCATATTACAGAGAATGTAATCTCACCTTAATATGTCATGTTCTTTCTTAGTTACACCACCATTCAAAAGTCAGTAAGATTTTCTTAAAAAAAAAAATAATAATAATAATAATAATAATAATAACAATACTTCTATTCATCAAGGATGCAATGAATTGATCAAAAGTGACTTTTATAATATTACAAAATATTTATATTTCAAATAAATATTTTTCTTTTAAGCTTTATATTCATCAAATAATCCTAAAAATGTATCATGGTGTCCACAAACATGAAGCAGCACAACTGTTTTCAACATTAATAATAGTAAATGTTTCTTGAGCAGCAACCATTCAAACAGAAAACAAATCTTTAAAATTGTAATAATACTTCACAATATTACTGTTTTTACCATATTTTTAATCAATTAAATGAAGCCTTGGTGAGCATAAAGGAGACTACTTTCAAAAACATTCAAAAACTTCCTGACCCCAAACTATTGATTGGTTGTGTATATGAGCAAAAAATATGTAGATCTTGAAGCAAAAATGATTTTCACCTGGCATGATGACATCAGAGAAGCCCAGTTTTTTGGTGATGGACACTCCTCTGGTAAAAAGCACCATATATTCTCTTCGCAGCTGTTCAATGTCGCCGTGTAGCAACTGAAGTGCCACCGCCAGACCTAGATTGAACACACACATCGAATTCATTTTAATTTTTTAAACAAAGACAGCATAAAATGAGCTAATTACAGATGATTTTCACAGCTTTCTTGAATCAATCACTTAATGAATGAACCTTGAATATTCACAGGTATGCACAGCAGAGCACATGAATATTCATTAGAAAGCTCTGAATATTATAATCCTCCCACGCTCGACTCTCTTATTTTGAGAGGTTGTGATAAATGTCAAATTTTGCCTAATTGTATTCCGTCCAGAAGAGATTTGGCAGTGTTTCTGGTCAATATCCGAGTGGTTTGCATTTGTGTAAACTGCACTGCTTTTGTGACAATGGTAATGAATATTCACAAGTAATGATGTGAAAGTGATGCTATGTACCGAAAAACACACTATCAGCCCAGAACTGCCTCTTGTAAAAATTTCTAACCACATGAAACTGACTGAAATTGATCCACGCCAACTATCGTCCGCAACTTTACAGGAAATCATCTCTTTACACCAGAGTTATTATAGTTAAAACCATAAAACTTAGCAAAAAACAAACACTAAAACTATTGAAAGTATTTTAGTTACTTCTAAAAAAAAA
>NW_015648635.1:556825-565492 GCF_001515625.1 Sinocyclocheilus rhinocerous | reverse complement strand
AAAAAAAAAAAAAGAAAAAAAAAAAATCTCAATGATTCTAAAATAACACTGCCTTACACGTAATTTCCAGCTATTTTTAACCTGTTTTCCTAGTCGTCTGAGCAGTCAGGTCAGAGTTTTGCTGAGCTTTGGAAAACTGGGCAGCTTAGGATGGAAAATAATGCAATGGCCCATCGTTACATGACAGTAAAATGATTAAGCAAACATGCATCAGGGTCTGTGCTACTGCAGCTCTTAATGATGCTCTGAAGCAGCACTGAGGTTGATCATAAATACTCAATGGCAACGGCTTCATGTTGTATAGTCGCTGTTTGATGGCACAGGGTCAGAGAAGTGCTGGTGGAGAATTATTCAATTACTGAACTCGCACAACGTCTCCATTAATCACACAGACAGATTCAGAGCGTGCATGTGGGAATTGAGCCAAACTGACCTACCCAAACCCAAAATGTTACGTCAGTATAGCATGTATTCACTTCTCAGCAATTAGAAGACAATAATTAATAAAATGTGCTATGCAAATGATTTACATTTGAATGCATAATGCATAGGATATTTAAGTCACTATATAAGACTATATATAATGGATGTCAAGGTTAAATATAAAATCAAGGCAAAATCTTTAATAAAAATGTAAATAAAATGAAATAAAAGTAAACAAATTCAATTAAATAATTAAATTTATTATTATTTTGTTAATAAAATAATATTAAGTTTAAATACAATCTGAATAAAAATAAGTAATTAAATAATAAATATCACTAAAACTAAACTAAATTAAATTAAATGTTAAGCGCCCTTTAGGATTGGCTCTAAATTAACAAAACTCCATTGGATTTTTTTGATAAGTACTGTACTAAATAAATATTCAGTAATCTCTAAATGTAACATTGCTCTATAATTACAGTCCAAGTACAGTTAATTTATTTTCAGCCCATTATCATAATCATTATCATAATGTTTAATAAGGTCCTGATAAAGCTGTTTCTTTGTTCTGCTCAGCGTAACTGATGTGGTAGAGATTAATCTAATAGAAACATGATGAGTGAGTATTATAGTATGGATGTGATCTCATTTCCCACCGCATGAGCAGGCGTTTAACAAACCTGCACTGAATAATTTCATATGCTAGCAGAAATCACATCTTCATTCATTTGGATAAAATCTTGATGTAGCTTTTGTGAGCATTACTGTTCATTGTTTGGTGAATAAATGACTTTGAGTCAGTCATCATAATTAATGTATTCCCTGCTTTTGTGATGTGATTATTCAACATCTAACGGATGTAGAGGTGCTGCGTACATTTACTAGCCCTTCACAGAAAATGCAGAAATCGCAAAAAGCTGCAAATCTACCATCTGGATGCTTGTGCTTCTTTTATGTGCTTCTTTATGGTTTTTTTCCCCTGCCGGAAAGAAATTTATTACCTTATACTGTTCGGATAAGCCACCCTCAGGGTCCTTTCATGCTTCTTCAGATCTAAAATTATTAACTTCCAGTCATCATGCAAATGAGGTTTCAGGGAGAGCCGAGCATCTTTATACCACCGCCAGATATGCTGGCAAACCGCGTACACAAGCATTATGCTGAAAATGGGGGTATTTAATTTAAGTGGAAATACACTTTTGAAGGTTTTATTTTTCCTGAAGTCCAAAGTTTCATGCACCAAAAACAGCCTTGATTGGGTTTTTATGACCATTTTCCAGCCTCTCTCCGACCTTTAGAATAAAAAAGGCTGTTATGTTACAGTACCTTTAAGACTATGCAAATGACCTCTTATATGTTGCTGGATATTAAAATAAATGCTGACATGTAAACATGGGCGGACTTATGTTAATGGTATGATGTCATAACCATGGCAATTTCTGAGCCATTTACGAAAATTGTTTTTAATAAATGACTTGACTGAATCTCAAGCTTGTGATGGTTTTGTTACCTGTGTTGGAGCCTGAGAGGTTGTATCTGGAGTTGACTTTCTTAATGATGTTGTCGTGTATTTGACTCCAGTCACTTTCTGTGTTGCAACTGCAAAAAACAAGGACAATCAGAGTGCTGGATTCAATCACAGAGCCACACAGATTCATATCTGTGCAATCATATTAACAGCCCAAAGGACTGGCCACGAGCCAGCTGATAATGTGTGAACCAACAAAGATCTAGAGCAAAACACATCTGTCTGCCATCCAGTGCAAAGTAGGCCACAATATTACAGATCATTGAGACAGATTTCCATTTATATTTCAGATACCAACTCTCTTCATTGAACAACTGGGTTAAATTTGTTTTTAAAAAAAAAGTTAAAAAATAATTTGTCATTTAAACCGATACATTTTATATATAAAAGAATGTCTACTTACAAAAATAAAAAAAAGATTAAAAAAAGTTTTCCTGTTGACAAATTACTAAACAAATCTTTTAGATAGTTTTCTGAATAAAGTTGTTGATGGATTATCTTTATTAAAAAAAAAAGAAAAAGGAAAAAAGCGGCTTGGAATTTATGACTTTATTTCATAAGTTTCATGCCATGTTATCATCTAATACAGTTTTTTTCCCACATCTTTACTTATTTATGTGTTTCATGCATTGTCATCATCTAAAACTATTCTCAAGGCAAATTAAAAAAAATTCTGGACATCACAATTTTGAAATTCCATAATTGTAGAAAATTATTGAACATGAACATGATGGTGACTAGGCAACCGCATCCAATCTGACCAATTAGGGGAAAGAGTAAGTCTGAAAACAGAAAGTCAGACTTGGAAGTCAGTTTATTTCACGGTCCTGAGGCGTTATGCGGTTTGTTTGTGTGTGTGTGTGTGGATGGTCACTTACGCATAGACCTTCAGCAGGTGGTCGTCTTTAGAGTCAGCAGTGAGAAGATCAGCGATGCTGACCACAGCACAGCCGAATGGACGTCTGTACTGCACATTACACGTGTTCTTCTTCTCTCCTGCACCCATCCTCCCTACACACACACACACGAAACAATCAGCGCTCATCACACGTCTTCAGGCTCTTTGGAATCAGTAATTATTCAGTGGAGAAATATCGGCTTTTACCAATCCTAATGATGTGTACGACAATATACACGTCTTTTCTCAGGTCGCCGCTGCCCAGATCCTGAACAAAACATAAACGATAGTTAATCAACACAGATTACTCTGCATGATTACTCTGGCGGTGATTTCATCTCAACACTCACCACAAAAAGTGTGCATTGTCTTTCGGTCTTCTCTGGAAACTTGGGCAGACCGTTTTTATTGAGTTTAACAAAGAACCTTTCACTGCAAAACAAAGAGAGAGAGCGAGAGAAACACTTTCAGTTTTATACAATGGGTTTATTCTGTACAAATGCGGTTTAAAAATACAGAGCTCTCAAGCAATTGCATTTTTAAAGTCCGTGAGGACAAAATACTGCATGTGTAATTTTTGGCACAGCAGATGCAATGCTGTTAAATTCACTTTGCCTAATAAAATATTTACCAAGCAAAATCTCATACAAAACAAAAACAACAAGTGACAAAACAAACCAAAATAAAACAAAACAACAAAACAAATATTTCAGGACATTAACACAGCAATACATTTTTTGTACTGCAGTAATACTATGAGTTTTTTTATATGCACCACAGTAACACCATGTTTCTGGACGTACAAAAGTAATATGTTTTTTGGTCATGTACAAAATAAAATATCCATGCTTTTGTACATGTACCATGGTGATATCATGGTCATTTATTGGATACGTAACATGGTATTATTTTAAAACTAAAACAAAGCACAAAAAAAGTAATACCACAGTAATACCATGTTTTTACAATGCACATTTTTTTTTCAAACATAAATTGGTATTTCTAGCTGATACCATCCCTGTGCCACATGACTTTTTTGTGAGCTGCTGTATTTTTGAATATATGCATCTAGAAAATTACAGAAATGTTCATGTAAAGCATGAGCTGTCAATACAAGAGAATAACGGGACAGACACATGTGTCCTTCACCCACCAACCTCATAATCCAGATACATGACTTTCACAGCTCCATGATAAAAAAGAGGAGCGGCCCTATAAATGAATCCCAACAGGAACAATAGCTGGCAATAGAAATCCAACAAAACTTACAGATCCAATCCGCTCAGGAATATACAGACATTCATGCACGGACTTGTATTAAACCGGCCTTTCACACAAACACCATGTAATTAACTTGGAATTGTTGCGATCCCAGCGTCCCATCGGCAGAGGCAGGAGCACAAAGGCTGTTTTGGCCTTTGACATGCAGCTGCAGGGCTGCGGTGGCTTTCTGAAGAGGGGTCTGTGGACACTGGGATACTGCTATCGGCAGATATCATGCCAACATTTCCATAACACACAGACGGGCGGCTTTCTTTCACTCTCGCCCCAATATTTGATATTTCCTCCCTTGATGCTGGGGATTGAAACACGACAAGTTCAAATGGGACACCGATACGAGCCCCCCGCCTCCCGCTGGATAAATCTGGATAAATCGGCATGGCCGGAAAAGTGATCCCTGTATGTCTGGGTGGATATATTAAGCGTGCCACAAAACGGTCCTGTGGGAACAGAGGGGGAGCCGTTACCCAGAAAGCTGTCAATCAGCACTTTGTACACATCATGTGGCAAAAATGAAGTGAAACACAGATGGACTCTTTCACAAACACTTGACTTGGCCCAAGGGGCTTTTGGTGGCAGCGCTCAGACTGTCTAAAGAAAAATGAATACAAACAGCACCCTCGTCTTTTTGTAACAGCACTCGCTGTCCGTGCGCCGCTAGACGAAATGGGTATAACTGGTAACATGAGCTGCATAACACCAGGACTGGTGCTGAATCACTCCACTCAAAGAAATGCAGCAGGATCAGTACAAGTTAAAAAAAATAAATAATAATAAAATAAAATAAAAATTTAACTTAGTTTGTAAATTAGAAAACAATTTTGTTTATTTTAATAAATAATAATAATAATAGTATATAAAAATAATAGATTAATATAATACGATACAAATACACTTTATAAGAAATTATTCTTATAAATGTTAATAATAAGAAAAAGAAAATTGTATATAATAAATTCATATAATAATAGATTAATGTAATAATATGAGTTTATAATAGCTCTCTTTTGACTTTTTTTAATTGTAATAATTTAAGGAAGTTAATTTAGCAAGATGCTAAATTACAGACAAACAGAAATAAAAATGAAATAAGTCATAAATAAACAAAATAATACTAGTATGCAACAACACGGTATATCTCCAAAAAGTATCATATATTAAACCAAATACATACATAAACAAATAAATTATCTTCCTCCTCCTGCATTTCTTCTCTTAGCTTCCTTCCTAGGCTAGTTTCATCAATTCAGCAATAAATTCATTGCTTTTGTTGCTCTTTTGTAAGCTGCTTTGGATAAAAGCATCTGGTAAATGCATAAATGTAGATGTTTCTTGCATACATTCTTACATCAGTAATGTGCAGTAATGCGTGTAACAACAGCACATTAAACGCATTTAGTGTAAAATATACAAATTGGGATAGCCCTAGTGATTCCCGGGAATCTGGGCAGCAGTGTGATTGAATCCACAGGAGCTGTCAGGATGGACACTGAGCAGATTTGAAGCCGCAGGCTAGTCTGGCAGAGGCTGGGGGAGCAAAAAAAAGGGAGCCACCATTCTATATAGAAACAAAAAAGAAGAAGAATTAACTGGAAACCAGCCAATTCTAACCAGGTAGGGAAATCAGAGCCACATTAATACTCTCCTTTAAGACTACAGACAGGGACTGAGGGGAAAAAATCTCCAATCAATGAACAGTGGGAAAACATTGAGACAATGTGAGCAAACGCCAGCGAGCAGCTGCTGAGACGGTTACAGTCTGTAATTAACCATTAGAGGAGATAAACAGGTACACACACACACACACAGAAGAAAAACCATCTGAATGCTCTCACAGCCTCCACTGCAGGTGTGTTTCCCTGATGAAAACTGTTTATTTGTTTTTCATCTGTCTGCCAGTGGCCAGGAACAAACACAGGATGAAGTTCATGTAATGAGGTTATGATTGAAGAGCACATCCTGGATACAAATAGGATATTTTACCACAAAAGGACTTTTATTATAACATTGCTATCAAAGCTTGTTTAGGCCACAGGATTAAAAAACAAAACAAAAACTGTAACGCCGACTTCTTATCTCACAATTCAGACATTTTTTTTTTTGCAATTCTGAGTTTATAGAATTCAGAATTGTGAGATATAAATGCAGAAAACCGCAACTGCGAGAGAAAAAAGTCAGAATTGTGTCTCAATTACCTTTTTATTTCTTTATTATGTGGTGGAAACAGGCTTTCATTAGAAAATGGAAATGTTTCCAAACATCAAATCAGCATATTAGAATTTCACAATATTACTACTTTTACTGTATTTTTGATCAAATAAATGCAGCCTTTATGAGCAGAAGAATCGTCTTTCAAAAACATTTTAAAAATCTTACCGACCCCAAACATTTGAATGGTAGTGTACCAGTGTAAATCTACATTTATAATACATTTACAGGTGCATCTCAATAAATTAGAATGTCGTGGAAAAGTTGGTGGGTTTTTGTTAAATGTGAGCCAAAATCATCACAATTAAAAGAACCAAAGACTTAAACTACTTCAGTCTGTGTGCATTGAATTTATTTAATACACGAGTTTCACAATTTGAGTTGAATTACTGAAATAAATGAACTTTTCCACGACATTCTAATTTATTGAGATGCACCTGTATAACCATGTATAAATGATTGGTTAGACCCTCACCTGAGCGGTTTGTTCTCTCGACTATCATAGATGAAGAAGAAGACCTCCAGGTCTTCACCCAGGTTTGAGCTCATCAGACTCTTCAAATGGACAAACAGGTGATGTGTGCTGACAGGAGTCGGAGTTTCCTTCTTCCGTTGCCGATTCTCCATCTATCCATCCAAACACATAAAGGTGATTACATGTGATGCATCCATTTTTTCAATAAAGCAAGACATAAAAGTGACCCAGTAACACAATGCACATGAAGACTTTGCATTGTGATTTTCTTTTTTAACACCAAGAAAAGCAGGAAAAGCTGTGCATAATATCCTCAGAAATGCATTGAATATTCCACTGAATTCCAGCACCTCCATGTTCACACCATGACTCCTTTACAGCCAGCCAAATCTAATTTGTTTCAGTTAATATGCTCCTTTCTTTGCAATGACACCACAGAGTGCAATGTCAAATGCACACACACACCCTCACATGCATTGCATATCACTGCACACAGGCTTATTTTAAGTGCACATTCACACCGTTTTTGTGTAACAAACACACTTCTCACATGGGAGCATCAGTTATTGGACCGTGTGAGTCGTTGAACCGCACCGCATTCTGATTGCACATCTCTGTGTGAGGACACTGAGATCTGAACAGGCGTGATGTGAAATATAAAAAGACCAACAGGAAGTACATGTGCTCTATCTGTGTGTATGCATGAGGAGGAGAGAGACAAACACTAATGAACACACTTTAATTGAAAAAGTTGTTCTAATACTAACCAATTAAATTAAAACAATGACAAGTAGCCTGTAAGTATTTCTGACTTAATTAGCACTGGAAGTTTTGCAAGCAATTATTCAAGTAAATCGACAGTCATTAGTATTAATGTGTCCCAAGTTATGTTAAAAAGAGTACATCGGTGGTGTGCTGATAAGAATTTATTTTTGTTCTAATATTACACACAATCCCCTGCAAAACAGAAAATGAGGAGAATGCAATGAAAAGTTTGCAATTATAAAAAAAGCTACATTAATAGTTTTTAAATGCATGAACATAATAATGCAATAAATAATAAATAATAATGTATTTTAAGGTAATGCGTTTAATAAGATGCTAAGACTTATAAAATAATTACGATATGCAAAAAGTTAAATAATTAAATTGCATCCAAAATAAAATAAATGCAAGAACATAAAAACGTAATAATGTAATGTAATAAATAATAAATAATAATTTATTTTAAAGTAATGCATTTAATGAGATGCTAACACATGTAAAATAATTATGGTATGTAAAAGGGTAAATAATTAATTGCATCTAAAACAAATTTAAAAAAAAATAATAATAAAATAAAATTCTACTTTATGTAAATGTCAAACCATTTTTATTCATGCAACTGTTATAATTATGAAATAATTATTTTAAATAATAATAATAATAGTACTGTAATAGTATTATACTTTATACAACTGATATAATTATGAAAAAAATATTTAAATAATATTAAGTTGTATGAATAAAAACAAAGGTATTGAAGTATCATAATAACAGAAGTAAAAATTAATCAAAGAGAGCAGTAGTTCCTCCTTCACGAGAAATGACATTAACAGAAGCTCAAATAACAGAGTTTTAATGGGAATGAATAGGCTAAAAAGATAAAGCACTGGAATTTCAATAAGGACTTTATTCCCTGTTTGGCAGGCCAGAAGGTTCTGGACTCTAATGCCGAGTTCACACTGCATGATATTAGCCCGATTTTTCACTCGCCGACAGGTTTTGCGAAATCGCCGACAAATGCCAGACATCGGAGGCAAATCGGTGCTCGTTCACGCGAGTGACAATCACGCAGTGTGAATTATCAAA
>NW_015648635.1:551839-556612 GCF_001515625.1 Sinocyclocheilus rhinocerous | reverse complement strand
ATTCTTCCTATTGTGAAGTCATGCAGTGTGAACCCCCTGTCGCCGATCCATCGTGCAATGTGAACACAGCAGCAACTGACTGCTACCCCAGATAGGCACGCAGTGTGAAAACAACGGCGATCCGACGAGTTTGAAAATCGTGCAGTGTGAACTCGGCATAAACCGCTTACTTTCACATCATGAACTCCAAACAAAGACCACCTGTGCTCTGATAATGCATGTGTGGGGTAATAATTATCATGAATAATCAACCAAACCAAACCAACAAGTAAGAAAAACCTCAAGAATGACAATGCGCCACTAAAAAGTGAAAACATTCTTGATATCTGCTTCTAAAATTGACTAAATCATACTGATAAAGAAACAAATAGTATTGGCTGATACAGATTTATAGTTCTTTGCCATGTTTTCCCACTTCCAATCTCCCAGTTTGTTTCACATACACTCTTTTGTGTTGATGTCTGAATCCTCAGCACTAATTAAAGTGTGTGTGGTGAGACTGTGGCCTGATTCACTCCCACACTATTCATCACAACACTCTGGGTATGTGTCACAGGTAATGAGCTCAGTCTAAACACACACCAAACGCCTGCTATTCAATCACAGCTAAACTAGACCATCATAGCACAAAATAACCCAAATAAATCAATAATGGCTGACAAGAACTTCCTTTTTTAGCATCGATAGTCATTCATCATAAACGCCAGTTCTAAGTTTAAACAAGATCTGTTAATAAAGCTGTCATAACTTTTGAGTTCAAATTATTTTTTGGCCGTCAACAATTAGCAGGTTGCAAACATCCACCTCGTGTTTTATTGCATATGCAGCTGATGGCAAAAAGATCCACTTAAACCACAGATAAGGTGCGGTAATGTAGTCCGGCTGCCAGTATTGGGACACTTCAGGTCACGTTTAGCCGAGGTAATGCTCCACATAACTTAATTATATCACAGTAGAGGCTCCCCGCTGTCAACAACCCCTCCAGCCTGCAACCAGACTTCCACATCCATGACAGCAGTAATTTTCTGCGGCGTATCTTGTCTGTGCGGTTCAGAATTACTGTCATTTTCCCCATGGGGCCTGTTCCGCGAGCTGATGGGAGCGTGTGAGGCTTTCATCGCGGGCCTCTTGCATTTAACGGAAGGGATAAGTGGCTAAATCGGGGATGGAGAGAAATCTTTCTGAGACGATCGACTCAGGAACGAGGTTGTTGTGGTAAGGAAGCAAAACAGACGTACCAGCCGGTAGAGCTCGGTGACGCTGATTTCATCCGGGTCCACCATGCTGAACTCCCTCCTGGGTACCAGGTCCAAACCCAGCTGCCTGTGAAAGATGAATATAATTCAAGCATTACAAGTCTATGTCCAACATGTATCACCATATCATACAAGCGTAAATGCTGCATAAATTCACAATCAAAACCCAATCAGAAAGTATCTGTTTATTGGAGTTATGTGGAGCTAGGGGCTATAAAACAATTACAAACCAAGCAAAAAAACCAAGATCCTGCTGCTTATCGCTGCCGGTTAGGACAAAATCTCATGGAAGAAATTAATAATTTAGGCAGCCGGAAATCAAAATAGTTAAATAAGAAATTATAATTCACATAAATAAAATGAAGAAAATGTAGGCCTATATGTCTAGATGTTTTACTTGAGTGAGTATTTTTGTAATTTTGCAATACTTTCTGTGGTGATTCTCATTAGATTATCATTACTGGAATGAATTAATTTACTTTTATTTAAACCAGCATAAAATATAGACAGTACAACAAATAATACCAAGATAAATAAATATTTTACTTTGCATTATCGTTTAAAAGTTTGGGGTCAGTATGATTTTTTTTTTTTTTACTAAATATTTCTATTTACAAAAAAATCTGTAATAATAATGCTTACTTATTTTTAAAAAAAGGTCCTCAGGGTGGACGTCATCTCCGTAATGACAGAGTCTTCGGTCGGCACTACCGTCTCAAACTGCCTGTGAGTCAAATGTGGGTGGCACACAGTGCAACAGATATGAGATGCACCTCATCTGCTTCTGCCGATGCTACACTGTTCGTTAATCAAAGGAGAAAGCAGATGTACAGTGGAGCGCTGGCGCTTTCCTTCTGTTTGCCATCGCTACATTCATTAGCATTATATTCAGGCAGAGCAGGCTCACAACAGATGTCTGTGCACCAACAAAATGTCAAAATATGGTTTCGTAAAATCCAGAACACCACTTATATTTTATGGATGCAAAATAAGGAAGAAGCTAATACAATTACATGGCCAGATATGTATGAATTACGGCTGGGCGATTTTTCTGTTTATATCGATTAAGTCGAATGTAATCTTTTGCCACAATTTTAGTTTTTTAACCCTCATAATGTGTTCAAAATCTATATATAATTTTTGCATTTGGGGTAGTTTGGTTGCTTTGTAAAAAGTCTTAACTTAATATTTTTCGATTTAAAACCACATTGTATCTGATCAGCAACTTCTCATTAATGAGTGAATGTGAAATATATTATAGTATATTATATTATATTATATTATATTATATTATATTATATTATATATTATATTATATTATATTATATTATGATTAATTGAAAAATTATTAATTAATATAGCATCATCGGTTATTTTGTGTGATTCATGTGTAATTTTAATCATTATATTATATTATATTATATTATAATACTGTTAATACTGGTTTATATTTATATCTTTTCATTATAGCTCATGATTGCAAATTTATGAAACCTACATATTTATTTCTAACAAAACAACATAAATATTAAAGTTTTCAAACAAAATAGATTCATTGTACTTGCATACATTTTCACTTTCAGATGAAAAAAAAAAAATGCATTTTTCATGCTGCAATAGTTTGTCAATAGCATGTTGAAACATGTCGATGTTTATCAACAAAATTCAGTCCCAACAATGTGTGAGATATGAGGAAAGGCTAAATACATTTTACATTTTTCTGAAAAATCCAAAACAAATCAGATGGCTTAGTGGTGCATGGGAACACATTGGAACAACATTTTCTTGGAGACTGCAAACTATAGGTTAAAGTGGCTGTATTGCAGTAACAATAGCGAACAGATGTGTAAAATGTGCATGTTTGCACTTTACACAGACATGCCAGATATCTGAAATTACACAAATGTTACTAATATCATGGGGGGAGATTTACTACAGTAAATACTGAAACAGCATATGAATACGTTCTTTTCTTCAACTCACCCTTTATTCTTGATATGAGCATTCTTCAGATGGATGTAGCTGCATGGGAAAATGCCCTAAAAAGAAAGATAGATAAACAGATAAAAAAAAATTTAAAAAAAGAATAAGTCTACTAATAATCAAGGGAGCAAACAGACAGAAATAAAGCAAGATATTGGATTTGATCCGTGTGTTTCGGCTGACGGTGTTGCTGTGATATTTCAGGAACTAAAAATAGCATCCCACAAAGACACGACTGATAAAAGACAAAGAGACAGTTGCTTACCTTGGCATTCGGGTTCTTGAGGACGAATCCTCTGTACCAACCTGAAACGCACAACATTTCAGGGACTTTCATCTTTAATATTGGCCTAATGTTTCCAGACTGAGCCTTATCATGAAGCTACTTTTCATAGGATGTTATCTAACAAAACACAGTAAGTAATGATGGAAATGATCGTAAATTAGTTCAAAAAGGGCAAATCTATGCTTATTTAAAGGGACAGTTCACCTCAAAATGAAAACTCTGTCATCATTTACTCACCCTCAAGTTGTTACAAACCTGTACAAGTTTCTTTCTTCTGTTGAACACAAAAGATGATATTTTGAAGAATGTTGGTTACCAGTTTACGGTAGCCATTGGCTTCCATAGTATGGAAGTCAATACTATGGAAGTCAATGGCTACGGTCAACTTCAGGGTGAGCAAATTATGACAGAGTTTTCATTTTTGGGTGAATATCCCTTTAAGTATGTTAAATCTGACAGAATTAAGATGTGTGTGCAGTGAATGGATATTAAAAATGCTTCTTCCCATTAAGAGATATTTAATATCTCAAACATCCAACTATATAGCACTGAAGATAGCATCTAGAGTAATAAAATGGCAATTGTAGCATTTGTTTCACCAAAGATTTACAATGTACAACACAAATACTTGTTAAACACCTTTTATCACTTACTGTAGGAACCTAGTGGCATATTTTATTGTATTTACACAACTGACACCCACTCTATCAGTCTCATTCTTGCACACTGGCCAACTAACCAAACTAATCAACAAGATTCGACTCTGCACTACCACAGATGTGAACATCTCCAGCACTGATCAATAGAGCCCGACCGATATATCTTTTTGCCGATATTATCGGCCGATATGAGCCTGTCGCAGATATATTGGTATCGGCGAATATGTCGCCGATATAAAAATTTTTTTTTACAGAACATATAACGCAGATTAAATGCTTCTGATTGGTGTAATTACTTAGTTTGTCCAGCAAAGCGCGCTCCATTGTTTGCTACTGGCGACCCAGGTCAGTGTAGTGTAGAGATGCGCGAATGAGCTCAAACTTTACCCGAGTCCGCTGCTTCACATTATCCACCCACCCGCACCTATATGTGATCGTCACATTACAATGATTCTAATTCTTAGTTTTGCAATGATGACATGATGAATGAATGGTTAATTTTTAACAGCAGATTCAGTGAGACTAGAGCTGATCTGCACATCACGGCACGCGTCTGCGGCTCATTAAAGCCTGTGTTACGGCCACCGGA
>NW_015648635.1:541309-551259 GCF_001515625.1 Sinocyclocheilus rhinocerous | reverse complement strand
CAGTGAGACTAGAGCTGATCTGCACATCACGGCACGCGTCTGCGGCGCATTAAAGCCTGTGTTACGGCCACCGGAGCTCATCGCGGCCACTCAGTCAATGCGGCCTAGAACTCATGCTTATTACATCAGTCACATCATGCGGCGCGACAAAATACAATAGAATTCTATTGTATTTTGTCACGCCACGCCGCTCGCGTCCGGTGTAGAATAGAACCCATTATAATCAGTGATGTTGTCTACACTGGATCAAAGTCCTTTTAAGGGTATTCTATTGTCTTTGACTGGATGCAGTAAACTGATGCCCCGTTCTATTTATGACGTGCTGACACAAAGTTCAAATGATTTTCAATGGTCGCTTTCTCGCGTCCTGTTGCGGCGCGGACACGGTGTCAGCATAATTTGTCAGTACAGTCAGTAACGTAGCAGATTGAAAAGTTAGTATCTTTCTGCAGTCCAATAGACGGCAGTGCGGTGGTGGCTTGAGTCTGTTGAATGGTGCTTTAACACTATGTTGTCACCTAGTTGGAGAGACTCAATGCTAAGTAAATAAACAACAATGTCCCCATCTTTTACTCTCACAATGAGCTTATCATATTCTTTTGGTACATTAGTAGGGCCCTATGATTTCCGCGATGCAGAAAACATGGACGGAATCGTGGAATACATTCATAAAAACGGAATTTACTGGATAACGCGGAATTTCATGGAATTTGTCTTATTTTGATGAATAAATAAAAAACAGGTCAGTACATATTAGGGATGTGCGCGACGACTAATTTGACTGTCGTTTAAACGAAAGTGAAAAACTTGTTGCATCTTTCCCAAAAAGATTCATGGCTGTATTAGATCAAAAGGGTGCTTCTGCTAAATACTGAGCAAAGGGTCTGAATACTTAGGACCATGTGATATTTCAGTTTTTCTTTTTTAATAAATCTGCAAAAATGTCAACAATTCTGTGTTTTTCTGTCAATATGGGGTGCTGTGTGTACATTAATGAGGAAAAAAAATTAACTTAAATGATTTTAGCAAATGGCTGCAATATAACAAAGAGTGACAAATTTAAAGGGGTCTGAATACTTTCCGTACCCACTGTATATATATTCTGTTTATGTAGGTTATATACTGTATTCTATACACAGTACCAGTCAAACTTTTGACTATACTGTACTATAATATAGTCTACACAAAGAATATCGTCCGCTATATCGATATCGGTCTTTTTTTACTCCCTAATATTGGTATTGGCCCCCAAAAAACCCATATCGGTCGGGCTCTACTGATAAACCTACTGCCCACTGCGAACCAACCCACAAACTGTGCTTCCTGGCAAAAAGCCTAGGTGTGAAAAACAGGCGTCCTCTGGACGGTAAATGGTGTAATAACAGCAGCTGAATATAGAAACACGACCCTTCATCTGATGATTATCACCTGCAGTCAGTCAGGAACTAATGAATATGTAGTTTCATATCAACTGTGTAAGATCTGTGTTCTCCTTCACAACATTTATAGTGTTCTCCAACTGAAACGGGGTCTCTTACTCAAAAAACAGGAAGTACGTGCACTCAAAGAACAAAGGAGTGTGTCTTCAAAGGGTGGAAAGAGGAAACGAAGGAGTCGAGTGTGGGTCACAAAAAAAGACTGGTTTCAAATCCTCCCGCTTACTTGAAGAATAAGCGGTGGTACAGGTGTCTCTGTGTCAGCAGTTTATCAAATCAAGCCAATCCTGCTGAAAAGACCATCTTAGACCAGAATGACTTTCACACTAGTTTATTTAGACTACTTATTGGGTTTCCACTAATTCTTTTTTTTTTTACTGAATTAAACTTTGCATACATAAACCCTCCCATAAACACACACGTTTACTTATAATTCATTGAAGGTTAGTAAATAGTATTATCATAAATTGGTTTCATTGCAGTGTTATTTTAGTATTATTTATATACTATAATAGCTCTCGTTGATATTTTGAATTAGCTATTATTTTTACATTTTCAGCTTTCACTTTAATTTTAGTTAAATATTTAGTAATTTTAGTTATTTTAATTTTGCTATGTGTTCTTGTCATTTAAAAAAAATGACTATTTAGGTTTAATTGATTTTTTTAGTTTAGTTTTAGTGCTCAATTTTAGTGCTTCAACTTAAATAGTTAGTTGCCAAGCCAACATTTCTAATTTTCATTTAGTGTAAGTTTTTCATCTAATACTTATTTAATTTCAGCTTTATTTCAATTAACAAATATGTTTTTATACATTTGGTTAATGTTAATAACCCTGTTTCATTGTCTGTATTGCTAGTTAGCACATGCCTAACGCAACCTCCTAACTGAAGTAAAATTTGACAGTTAAGAGTCGCTGATTAATTGTAATCGGCTGAATATTCGACGAATCGTTCTAATAATTGTTAGATTAGTCGAATATCAAAATAAAGGCTAGTTGCAGCCCTACATGAATGAATAAAGCTGTTCAACCTGCATGGACTTCCTGGTAAAGCTGAATGAAAAAGGAAGTCCTGCTGGCTAAGAAGCCTGGTAGGAACAAACATTCACGTCATCATCCAACATATGCTGGTGACCAACCATTGGTCTTTCAGTAGGGAAGCTCCCAGACCAATCTGGCAACATTATACTCAAGCAACCCTGCTGACATCAAAAAAGTCTATAACAGCTTAGCCAGTTTAAATCAGCTGGTCAGCTTAAACTATCACTGATTACCAGTGTAAGTTTTCAGCACTTTCATCCTGGACAAGTTGGTCTAACTGCAATAATAATCTGCTTGTGCGAGTAACAGACCAGCATTGCCCATCTTAACCATTTTGAAATTGAAGCTGTGGTCCAAACTGGTGTAAACACAAAAATGTGATTTATACTATTTGTATGTATGTACCTTCACATTTCTCCAGGATCTGCACCGTGTCACCGATCTCCAAAGGCAAGCCATGCTGCACCGTTCCTCGAAAACTGGCCAGCACTGCAACACAAAAAAACGACAATCATCAATGATCAATGATCAATAACTCAGTGTTTACCAGGGTTATTCAACTAAAACTAATGCCATAAAAAAATATTTTCATTACTAGAAATAAAATAAACCAAAAATAAAATATAAGGTAAAACATTTTAAAAATAAAATTAAAATTATTTTAATTCAGCTAGTAGCAAAGGCAACTTTTCTCATGTTTAGTTTAATTTGATGTACTAAAATAACTGAAAAAAATATATAATAAAAATGACAAACACAAAATAACTAAAACTTTCAAATTAAAACAAAAAAAGAAAATAAATAAAATCAAAATACTAATAACACTTTACAATAAGGTCTCATTTGTAAACAATGCATTAACTAGCATGCACTAATAATGAACAATACATTTTTACACCATTTATTAACCTTTGTTAATGTTATTTAATAAAAATGTTCATGTTAGTTCATAGTGCATTAACTAATGGTAACAGCTATAACTTTTGATCTTAAAAATGTATTAATAAATGTTGATGTAAATATTAACCAAGATTAATAAATGCTGTAGAGGTTTTATTCATCGTTAACTCACGTTAACTAATGTTATCAAATGAAACCTTATTATAGTGTTAACAGCATCTTGAATACAAAAATAACACTGGTGTGGTGTTTACAACAAAATGACATTTCAAGCCAATATATGATGCATATAATCAAGCAAACACACAAAAAAAACACTATTCCCTTCTATTCATACACATTTGTGCTGCAAATTTGTATTGTGTGACGGCATTTGACCTATAGAAGATGTAAATGTCACAGATTGACCTTTTGGCTGAATTCAAAGAGCGCACAAATGTAAAAGCTGCCTGGTTTGCAGCGTTGTGGGATCTGGAGTAATATCAGATGCTCAAAGCCTAGTGTGACCTCAGCTTCAGCTCATAAGGGCAGGGTTGCCAGATTTGCTCCGTGAGAAAGTTTAATATAAGTGACGTGTCTCTCGTTCCACGGAGAGGCTCACCTGAGGAGACTCAATTTGATGAACACGTATCCTAAGAGACTTTGAAGTCAAGTCTGCCTGAGCCAAGAAAATTCAAGGAATAAAGAAGAAATTAAAAATATGGAGAAAAAAAAAAAAATGCCTGAGCCAAGAAAATTCAAGGAATAAAGAAGAAAATAAAAAAAAGGAAAAAAAAAAAAAAAAAGAAGTGACAGACTATGAGAGTGCAGAGAGAGAAAGAGGACACGTCTTGTGTAATCAGAGTTCCTCACAAAAACAAACGCCACGAAAGCTCTCATATCTATTATAATGATGTCATCATTGCCCACTCAAAGGTGATTATGGGATAAGGGTGTTAAATCAGGTTATCTCACCGGCCGGAGATCACAAAGCAGAAATGATTTCTGCAGTGGATTTCACGGTTTTATAGGGCACAGGCCAATCTGGGATACCCACACAGAGGCTCTGACCTAATTGAGAACTTCTGTGTTTGTGTGTGTTATAAGATTTTAAATGATGATGGAGTCCTCATAAGATGCACTGCCACTGAGCACCCACAAACACGGACACATTCCCAAACAAAGGAATCATTAGTTCTTCTTAGAGAATTCAATCAGTGTAGTCCAATCAACTCCCAAATGAATGATTCCTATGAGTCAATTCTTTTTGGTGAAATCAAAAACAAAGCGCAATACGTATAATGCAATCAATTCCCAAATGAATGATTCATATGAGTCGCTTCTTTTTAGGTGAATCAAAAACAAAGTGAGACCAGTTTATTCAAACGATACCAAAATGAATGACTCCAATGAGGCGATTCTGTTTAGTGAATCACAAAAAAAGTGCCATCAGTATAGTCCAAACGATTCCCTCTAATGAATGACTCCTATGAATAGATTATTTTTAGTGAATCAAAAACATACAGTGCGACCAGTGTATTCCAACCGATTCAAAAAAGAATGACTCGTTACACTTTATTTTAAGGTGTCCTTGTTACGGTGTAATTATACATATAAGTACCGAGTAATATTAATTAACTACATGTACTTACTTTATGGTTTGGTTTAGGATTTGGGTTTGGCTTAGGGTTACTTGCATGTAATTATGCATAATTAATTGCATATAAATTATAATAGTAAGTACATGTAACACACCTTAAAATAAAGTGTTACCAATGACTCCAATAAGTTGATTCTGTTCAGTGAACAAAGAACATGACATAAAATGCAATTAGTGTAGTCCAAGTGTTTCCCCAAAAAATGACTTGGTTCTTTTTAGTGAGTCATTTCTTTTTAATAAATCTAAAACATTTAACATGACAGCGTAATCAAACAAATGAAGTCTTACGAGTTGGTTTTAGTGGGCCGATTCTTTTTTTTTTTTTTTCTCAAGGTTGACTTGGTTCTTTGTAGTGAATCAAAAATGTACAGTGCAACCAGTGTGTGCCAACTGATTCTCAAACAAATGACTCCTATGAGTTGATTCTTTTTTTAGTGAATCAAAATCAAAATGTATAGTGAAGGCAAAAAAAAGTGTTACAAAAAACTAGTAAAAATGGAATCAGAAACAAAATTCCTTAAGTTTCCCATCCTTACACCTAACAACCACCCAGACTACCCTAGCTACTGCATCGGAATGCCTTGGCAACCACTCAAGAAGACTTGTGCATTATGGAAGTACATTTTTCACAGGCAAGCAGCACTTATATTTTCCTCAAAAAACGTCAAATTGTAGTTCACATCAATGTTTCATCATTCAATTGTAAATACTGAATCACTAAAATTGTAAAACCTGGATCTAACAGAATATATTCACAAAATGAAAACTTAAAACCGTTCTTGAGTTCAATGCATCTCCGCGTGACACTCATCCGATTACGATCTCATCGCCCAACATTTCTATTCATCCAAAAAGCCTCACAACCCAAGTTTCATGTCCCTGAGTTTCGCATGCAGCTGCATTCTATCCGTGTGATTTGACTTTAAAATTCGGAAGCCAAAAAAACAAAGTAGGACCAATGAATTAATTATACAGGTTTTCGGCAGCAGCACATCATTCAGCAGCAAATTATTCAGCCTGAACGTGGAGTCCTTGACAGAGCTCAAATCCTTCCCTGGTAACCGTACAGCAGCTGTTAAAAAAACTGGAGCTTCGCCAGAGAGGCTCAAGTGTTCAGTGACCGAAAAATACTTTGTGGTTTATAATTACCTGAAGAAGAATAAATAGCAAGAAGGAGAGGGCGAAAGACATCCTTACCTCTCCAAAAAGGTGAACTACCAATACAAAAATTCAATGGCAAGCACACACAAATATGCTTTCAAAAGCTCAATAGTGAACCAAAAATGTATTTGGACACACTTAAATGTTTAAAATGTCAATACATTAGATGATAAAACATCAATCAAAGTAGCATCTGCAAACAAACTAAGCTTTTATGAGAAACAACTTTAATGTTTTAAACATTTTTGCAATGAACTGTAACCAAGACAGGTCATTTTTAGTTGATGTATGATGACTTCTTAGTCCAAAACTGTCAATACAGTTCTGTTCATGAATATCTAGTTTATTTGCTACAAAGTGATTGACTATGATTCAAAGATTTAATGGCAAACTCTGTCAAATCCAATTGTTATTTTAATCTAAATTGGGGGTCTAATGCATAGCTATTTCATGCATTCTGACATATTGACACTGTTAAAGAGTTGGATTCTCATGCTAAACATGACCAAAGTCTCAAAAAACGAGTTGGACGTATGACAGAGTACTTCTGTGCGAAAGACACTCCTTCAGGGTTCGTATACGTTTCGGGAAAGTTTTTTTTCCGAGTATGGCCCTGTATGATGTCATAAAGGACGGAATTCCTTGTATGGGCACTTCTCCCGGAAGACCAGACCTGGCTTCAACCAGAGCGAGAGCAAGAGCACGCCCGTCAACATGCTTCATTCGGGTTGCGGAAGTCCTCGGCAGCGCTGCACAGGACTTACTCAAGAAGGATTTGTCATTTTGATGGCCCTGTATGACGTCATAAAGGACGGAATTCCTTGTATGGGCACTTCTCCCGGAAGACCAGACCTGGCTTCAACCAGAGCGAGAGCAAGAGCACGCCCGTCAACATGCTTCATTCGGGTTGCGGAAGTCCTCAGCAGCGCTGCACAGGACTTGCTCAAGAAGGATTTGTCATTTTGTTTTTGACCACAAACTCAACAACGTCACCAAAGACCTTTAAGTCAATAAAGTTTTTGTTCCTGTTTTATTTATGTCGATGTCACAGTTAGCAGACGATCACTACGCAAAAGCTGCACGTGCTCGTGACTCTTTAGCTCTGCCCACGGCACTCCTCCAGGAGCTCGACTGTTTTCGGAGAGAAGCAGTACAGATGTATCTGTCTTTTATAAATCTGATAAAACTAGACTCTTCTGAGACATGAAGGATGCAATGCTCCTCTATACGTACTCAAGATTAACATGAGATTGGCAGAAACGGTGCGTGTTATGTCTGCTTTAAAAACACAACATCAACCCAGTACGTTGCTGACACAGTATAGTAAATAACACAACAAAAAAAAGACACACTTTGCTTTCAAAAACATGAAGAACATATACTATTTCACAACATATTTATAGTAGAGCGCCTGATTCCCAGACACAGATTAACCCTGAATCTGAACTAAATTACAATCACATCAGTAATTCTGCACTGAAAATCCTTTTCAGCACTAGCCCTAATCTATGTTTGGGACTCTGGCCCGTAGAGTCTAGAGTCATCTCTAAACCATCTGTAACTAACAGAACGAATCATATCTGATTATGTTTGCACACTACTAATCATGAGGAACTGGAAGTTATGCTACACTAAAGATGAAACAGACCTTGACGCTCCATCTCTCTTCACTTGGATACATAATGTTCATCTATGGTTCCTAACCGAAGCTCCTGGATTCGCTAAGTGCTAAAATCGTAGCAAGCTGCCTCGACATCTACATAGTCAGCTACCTTTTAAGGGAGCGTTTACAGCTACTCTATCACAACAGAATGGAACAAAACGATCTTGAGACTAAAGGAAAATAAAATTAAATAATTGATTAGGCTATAATAAATTCATATAAAAATGTAATTTATATAATTTAAAATTGTAATTTATTAATATTTTTAAAGCATTCTGGTACTGTCTTTTCAGAAAATGATATATGTTTTGATTTTGTCCTAAAAAGATATTTTGTAATATTGCATAATTTTGAATACTGCTGATGGAGATGACGCCATAAAAATGTTGCATAAGTAGGCAGCAAAGTCAAAGTAACTGACGGCATGTGCATTGTGGGAAAGTGGCAGAGAAACAAACACACAGTCCAAACCTCAGCAGTGCGCCACACTCTTGCTTCCCATAATCCCGCTGAGCTGACACAGACCTGAGACAGCGAGCCTCATCCCTTTGGCTGGGCTCAGACATCGAAATAGAGAACTCAACACAAGACTCTATTTGTGTGGATAAACTGCAGATCTGGTTTTGGTTTGAGAGGGTGTGATGCTACAGTTGGGTAGTCTAAGCTCCTTACAGCACGACACAGAGCTCAGGATGATGGCCTTACCCTCGCAGCTCAAGTTCTGGCCAAGCGACATGTGTATCTGCCTCAGTGCTTCCAGGTTTTGCCTGAGCCGTCCAGAAAACAGAAACAGAGCACTAAAGATTTGCTGTGTGGAGTGAGGAAGAATCAGATGGTTTGGCTCCTGAACAAAAACATATTAAAGGCTCAAAGTAGTCATTACCTAGTTTTCAACAGCAATGCCAGTACCTACAGTAGACAGTATGGTAGCCAATATAATGCTGAAAAATATACATTAAAACTGTTGAAAATACATTATAGCATAACAATATTATTAGTAGTAGTAGTAGTATAAGCCAAACTATACAAATATTTTTAATGTAATTGGCTTAAATAGTAAATTATAATAATAGTAATTAAAAATGTATTGTAAATAATAATAAATTATATTATTATTATTATTATTATTATTATCAAATTGCCTACAATAAAATATTATAATATACATTTCATAACTGAATTGCAATAATAATAATAATCATTATCATCATCATCATCTGCATAAACCAAACTATACAAATATTTTCAATGTAATTGTTTAAAATTGTAAATTAATAATAATTGTAATTTTGAATAATAACAACAATAATCAATTGTATTATTATTATCAAAATACATTTATTATTCAATATTATAATATACATTTCATCACTAAATGATATATTCTAATAGTATTCTGACACTAATATCTTCTATAAATGCTTTTATAATTTTATAATTGCTAAAGTATATTCTAGTAGAAACAATAACTAGCAACTAATTTCTGCCTGAATGAAAGTGAAATACCTCTTGAAGAGTCAAAATCCCCATTTAATAT
The DNA here is from genome assembly GCF_001515625.1 of Sinocyclocheilus rhinocerous. Taxonomy (NCBI): domain Eukaryota; kingdom Metazoa; phylum Chordata; class Actinopteri; order Cypriniformes; family Cyprinidae; genus Sinocyclocheilus; species Sinocyclocheilus rhinocerous. The sequence goes on along the minus strand of NW_015648635.1, from coordinate 541,882 downwards.
GTAGATATGATTATACTAAAATCGACAAAAATATATTTTAAATAGGGTTGGGTATCGATTGGGCATAGCATTCACATGCTCCTCGGATGCTCTCATTTCCCGAGTTGTGTTTCCCTTAGGCTACTCTACGGCTAATAAATGTATTTCACAATCTGGGTCATTATATAATACAAAACCAAATTAAATTAAATTAAATTAAAACAATATTTAATACAAAACCACACATAATGTTTCTACTGTATCTCTGTCAGTCACTCTGATATTTAGTTAAACTGAGTGAATTGACTGAGTGCTGTCTGTCACTGTCTTTAATCAGTTCTGTGAATGACTGTATGTATGCCACATGCACTGTAATATGTTTTATATTAAATATAAAATTTTAAAATGAAAATAGCAACATGATCGTTTTATAAAATATGCGTTCATATGCGTTAAGGGCTAGATTTTCGCTGGAGGAAACAGCTGTGGTGTGATGAGGGGTGAATGCAGCGAAAACTTAGATGGGAAACCGATTGCTCCCTCGTGACCTTTTGTAAACTGTATTTATGACAAAGAACTGCACAGATACAGATA
>NW_015648635.1:533712-541237 GCF_001515625.1 Sinocyclocheilus rhinocerous | reverse complement strand
GCGATCACAAATTTGTGTACAGTTTATGGATCTAATCGCTATAGCCTCGCTAAAAATGGCCTAGCGACGCCCATGCTTTTTACGTCCATTTCGGAGAACAAATATTTAAATCGATCGCTCAGGCATTTAAGTGGCACCGAAATGAGGCACCGAAATCTGCGTTCTGATTCGGTTCTAGTACATACCGGTTACATAGGCACCGGTGCGTTTCAGTACCCAACCCTAATTTTAACAGAAAAATTATTTTTATTCAAAGCTGTAGAAAATTATTAATATTGCTATTATTGTTATTACAATTGGTACTTATTTTTATCAATTCAAACTAGCAACTACAGAATATATTAGTATTAGAATACTATTAGAATAATCACTATAATATATAACAACATCAACAACAAAACAACAATGATAATAATAAATAATTTGTTAAATATATAAACAAATCTCTTTCATTTTCTTCAATTCAGCTATTAACCATCCTGCGCCCAAAAAATTACACATATTAACATGCAGTTACCTCAAAATTGGTTCAAAAGGATCCCCTAATGTGCTTTTAACCTCACTTAAATCAAGTTCAGCCCATTCTGATTTGTGATCCAGCCACGAACCTGACAGCTAATCAACCTCTAGATTAATTTATTATTCATCACCACATTAATATGCAAATGTATGCCAGCTTCTGTGTTGTCCATGACTGTGATGCCAAAACGAGACTGAATTATTAACACAATATTTTGGTCTACACATGAAGCATCCTGCAGCGCAGGCCAAATAAATAATGCAGAAACTGGGAATATTTTGTTTGTTGGGTGGATCAAGAAGTTGCAAAACAATTACACGAGGATGTGCCAAAGCATTTAGTACAAGTAAAACCGTTTTTTTTCCGTACAAAATAGGATTTAGGGCATGTAATCGCCTGTGATACTAGCAGGCAATTCAATTCGATACACTCCCAGACTTGAGAGACCAACGATGTGCAATTACAATCCAGAAATTTGAACACAACCCAACAGGCCTGTAAACCACAGTAAATTACTGATGATATGGGTGTAAATTGCTATTCCACATGCAAAATCTAAAATATTTTTCCTTTCGGAGCAATGCAGAGAATCCCACCACAGCCATCTCAACACTGCGAGCCTCAACCGCACAGTAATACACATGCTATGATGTAAGAATCCGAATCTATCGCCAGTCCGACAGACCAGCGATTCATCTGTGCTTCATAACAGGAGCTCGGGGTTCTTTGGCACGGCTCTTGGAACGGCTCTTGGAACGTTTGTGCCAAAGGAGCGGTCACTGTGGAAATCATTCATTACCGCAGCTGCTGAAGAGGAAGACGCTGTTGATGGTAATGTGAGTGAAGGCTTCATGCGCTGACAGAGAGCAGGGCTGTTAATTAATGAGCTCGTTCAGACATTCTTCAGCCTGGACATTGACACCAGAACACATTTAACCCCTCGGTCCGCTACGGATCTCAAGGCGTGAGGCTAATTGAAAACTACAAGAGTCGGAAACTAAAACATTGATATCTGATACACAGCTACGAGAAGGTTAGCAGATGGCGTAGAGTAGTCGGAAAAAGGGAATGGTAATGATTTTACTGGAATTTACTTGGGGATCAGGTCTATGTTCCTGATAAAAATTTGATTTGAATAAATAAATAGATAATTTGGGGCCAAGAGAAAAAAAAGAACAAAGAAATAAAGAAAAAAAAAAAAGAATTTTTTTTACAATTAAAATTAAGTTGAATAAAAATAAAATGAAATGCATAAAATAATATTAATATATAAATAAATAAAATATTAAATAAATAAAATAAGAGTAAATAAAAAAGAAAATGAAATGAGAAACTTATAGTAAAAATAAAATAAAAATAGAAAAATAAGTAAAATACTATTGATAAAAATAAAATAAAAAGTAATAATAAAATAAAATAAAATTGAAAAAAAAAAGAAAAAAAAAAAGTAAAATAGTAAAATATATAAATAAAAAGTTAATTAAAAATAAACAAAAAAAATATAAAGGCTAAAATAAATAGGAAATAAAAGAAAAAATGAAATGAAAGTAAAAATAAAATAAAAATAATAAAAAGGAGTAAAGTAATGTAAAGTAAAATCAAATGTTTCTGTCTGCCAGAAGCTCAGGTACTGCTTCACAACATCCAGACAACAAATGCAGACACACACACACTCTCTCTTTTATCATTAACAGTAATCACAGTCAGCCTTCCTGAGACACTTCACACTTCTCAGCCCTCCAGCAGATGTTTATTTGGGCATCACTGTGGGCTGCGCCTTCACTCAAAAGACCCCACACGCTCCCTTAACATTGTGCTTTTATCATTAACTGGCCTGAAAGAGCAGATTTACTCTAGCAGTTTATCAGAAATAAATGAAGCTATTGGCGAGCAACTGCTGGCTGAGAATTGCCTGTTATCTGTATTTCAGATATCTAAAGGTCAGAGAAATATCATTTGGTGTCTCACAAAGAGAATAATCACAGGGCCTCCTCTTTCTTGGAGTCAGAGTCAGACGTGAGATGAGCGGTGTATTGTGTGTGTATGTGTTGACCATCGAGAGAATCAGACGCCATCCAATATAGGCATGGCAATTTGAGCGTCAAATCATAAGAATGTGAATGCAGCTTGAAGATGACAAAATGAATCAATCAAAACATATTATTTAAATGCCAAATATGTAATTTAAAAAATATATACAACAAAAATATATGCATTTTATCTTTAAATAAATTAATATATACTAATACATAATTACAATGCAATTATGATATAATTACTATACAATTATAATTTTTTATATTTTTATTAATGTAATAAATACTATATATATTAAGTTAATTTTATATTATTATATTATTAAAATATATTTTTTAATTTTAAGCAAATTCACTGCTTTTCGTTAATCTGCTTCTTACATCCTTCATACTTGATTCCCTTTTACCAGAGATGCCCACCTTGCAGGAGCTGTTAAAACGTGTGTTTTTCAGTGTAAAAGTGATATAAATGAAGGAGCCGGAGCAAGCTGTGTCTCCGCAGGTCACAGTAAATCATACATGACTCTGATTAAATGAGAATATAGGTCAGACTTGTTAAGCTGCCCACTTCACCTCATTCAGTGCCGTAAATCTGCTCTCTGCTTCTTTCGCCCCCCGTTTGTTTGTGTGTGTGTGTGTGTGTGTGTGTGATGGGATTGCAATGCGATCCGTTGCTGTAATGTTAGATTAAAGCTTTTAAATGCTTAGAGCTGGAAAAGCACTGCTGGATAATTCATCCTGATTTCACACTGGAGTTTCCTTGATTCATATCTAAATTCGCTATAGCCTATCTAGACTTCTCTGTCATTGTTATGTGTTTTTTTCTTGTGATGATTAGTCACTGTGCTCTGGCTCTGAGAGCTCAAATTACCAACCACTCTTGCCATTTTTCTTCGTATGGTTCCTTCATTTGAGGAGCAAACGGTTTCGCTTCTCTATTCTTCTATTTCTCAATATCCTCCTGATATTTGGCCTCTTGATCTGGCCATATGAAACTCTGTTGTCCTCAGATCTGAAATACAGATTTATCACAGATTTTGCAGCCATATCTTCACCATCTCCAACACCAGAACCTGAGAACAGGAGAGTAAGCAACTCCCTTAACCACTTCCTCTCTATCTTCACAGATATCAGATTGTGAGAGCCTGTGAATTAAGAACTGTCAAACAGATAAACATGTTAATCTTCAAACTATTTCCTAAAGTGTCAATCAACAAATAATAATCAATACTTTTCATTCATGTTTCCTTCTCATCAATGAATTAAAGAGATCTTATTACATGCAGGAAATAAACAAATAAATAAAATAATAATTCTTCATTATTATTATTATTATTTTTTTTTTATCATCATTGGTACTTATTTTCATCCATTTAAACAGTACTTTTTCTACAGCAGATTTCAAAATGAATATTTATCAATAAAATATAATTAAGTAATTTTAAAATAAAAATGAAAAAATAAAAATACATAAATAATAATTAGTAAATAGTAGTGATGCCGTACATCTTTAGATGCTTCTCCTTCAGTCATTTTGCAATGACTGGAGCCTTAGTAGTAGTAGTAGTATCATTAAATTTATTTAGTTTATTATTATTTAATTTATTAATTATTTATTACTTAATTATGGATACTTATTTTTATCACAATTTTATAGTAGTATCATTAAATTTATTTAGTTTATTATTATTTAATTTATTAATTATTTATTACTTAATTATGGATACTTACAATTTGATATATCACAATTTTAATCAATATTTATAATACATTTATCAGTATTAAAATAAAATAAAATAAATAAATGTATATTATAATAATAAAATAAAATACTGAGAAATTGAGTCCTGAAAAGCTTTTGTGGCCAGGCTGCCAAAGGCAAATATGATCAACCTCAAACTTGGGCAGGGTTTCAGCATCTCACCCTTTAATATAGTTGAGACCCTCGCCTCAGGATCAGGACACCTGAGAGGCCACAAACTCACTCTCATGTGGACAGTAATGACCTTTCTAGTATTTACTGGCTTTGTGAACCAGACAACAGCTTTGAGGTTTGTTTACCAAGGGAAGACTAAAAGTAAAGGTTTAAATCAATCAAGCTGTGTTTCATGAACTGTTTTTATACATTTGCCTTTCATGTGGCCTTTGGTATTGGTCAAACCAGTCTTTCTAGTGTTGTAAATGTTTTACCATGACCAGAAACATTTCCACCGCTGTGGTGACCTTGTTTAACACACATTCATCTACGAGTGATGGCCGCACCCAGACAGAGTTGTGAAAGAGAACACCGAGCGCATCAGTCGCCCTCGTCCGTCTCTCTCTCACACGTCATTAAATCCCCCACACTGCCTTGAGCTGTTAACACACACACTAACCAGAGGAAGGAATCCATATCTCATCATTGTCATACACAGTCATTATCATCACCATCTTCATCATCACATCTGCTCACCGCTATTATTACAAACATCTCCATCAGCGACACGCTCTCCACCCAAAGGGCTGAAGAACAAATAAATGTCCATCAGGAGAAATGACATACACTTTTCGTTGATAAATAGTATGAAACAAAATCAATGTAGTGACAAAACATTAGAGCTGTATAATGAGATTGCAACTTTTTATCCTCACTATATTCTATCAACACTTTAGGTCCTCGAATCAATATTTTAATTTATGTGTGCATTCATATATTTACCTAAAATTGAATTTTCATAAAATGAACAACGCTTGCATATTTCAGTCATACACTGAATGTGGTCAGAATCTGTCCCTAAAGTATCTCGAAACATGGTTTCAATCAGACACACACACAAAAAAAAAAAGAAAAAAAAGAAAGAATAATAATAAATATATATATATATATATATATTACATACATACATACATACATACATACATGTGTATATATAGATCAAATAAAATAAAATAAAAAATAAAGCGAAAGTAAACTGATTGAACGCAAACCAGTAATGATATTGAGATGCAATCGTGACATCAGTATCACCCTCAAAACCAGAACTGATTCAGCCAATCAAATTGCTCACACAAGTGATTGACATGCTATATATCCAATCAGCTGTAGAGTTAATATGTCACTAGCTAAAAGGAGGACAGAAAGAGAAAACAAATGAAGTAAAATCTCTCTGATGACTGTTGTATGAGCGGATTCGCTTCACAAACACACACACTTGAGAGCACAAACACACACAGCTCGCTTCACAGAGCAGTGAGACACCAAAGGCAAGAGACCAAGGAGAGTAAGACAGCGCTGAACAGCATGTGGACATGTCTCTCTCTCTCTCTATGGTCCAGATGGTGGACCACAGCACAAAGTCTTCACAGCGGAGGCCTCGAGACCTACTGGAGCGTGTATCATCAGTGCAATAAGACTCCAAAATGTACAAATCTGTGATTATTATTCAAAACAAGTGTCCAAGCGGTCAGACAACGAAAGAAGTCAAGCCAACAAGGTCAGCCCAAATCAAAATGCACTAGTTAACGGTAAGCATGGGTCAGACTGGAGGCTGCTGGTGTGGAACATGGCTGTAACAGGTGAACTCATCAGTCACGTGATGCGCTCGGCCATCCATATGTCCAGCAACAGACCGCAGAGCCAGTGTGGTGTTGCGGAGGCTGACAGGCAGCATGTGTTCGGACTGCAACACTGCCAATTACTGTCCGGACAGCTGCCCCAGTTACGGGTCAGGGCAACGTCAACATGAACAGCACTGAAAAACAGAGTGACGGACTTGCATGCAGAACAATTAAAGTAATACATGCAGATTTTCACATTATATTAAGAAAAAAAAGATAGTAAATTAATAGCACAATAAGCCACAAGATTCGAGGAATCATTAAGTGGCAAGTCTGTAGCTAAAAAAAAAAATTATAAAAAAAAGATATAATATAGATTATTATTATTATTATTGTTGTTGTTGTTGTTGTAGTAAATTAAATAATATATTATAAATAGAATAAAATAAACACAAATTGTGGGTATTTTATTTAAAATTATTATAATTATTGTTGTTGTTGTTGTTGTTATTGACATTTTTATAAACAATTTCAGTTCTGCATATCAGATATTGAACACTTTTAATAACATCGGTATCAACCATAAGTAATTATTCTGGAAAACAAGCCAAGGTTTAATACCAGGGGTCCAAATCCCTTACTCAAAGTACAGTGACATCAATTGTAAAATTATTATTTGTCTTAGCAATCACTATACCAAAGTTACAAAACCCAATGATGTAGACTTGTGATTTGTCTATTGTGACAAAGATAACTGTGGTCAGTGACACATAAACTCCTGTGAGGGAGAAAGGAAGGCAGAACGAGTGTTTTGTGGTTCGCTGGCAGCTGTAATTTGTGTTGTCTGTATATTTTAACTCCAGGCCGTTCCAGAGTGATGATCAGACAGCCGCGTGCTGCTGTTTACCCATCCATGAGCAACAGCGAGGAGAAGCGAGAGAGAGGGAAAACATGAAGCATCATCAGTCACGCATCAGCTAGTCTTGTTATCACAATGTGATCCGCCGCTACTGAATGCCCCATCAGCATTTGTTTGTTTTGGCATTACATGCCCGCTCTGTCGAGAAGCAGCACAAGTGTCTGGAGAACGTTTCTAAAGATCGACATGGATCAGAGTAACACAATCATTCTCATCAAGGACCAAAAATACAGAATGACATACTTGCACGCAGATAAATAACAAGCTAAATAATAATAATAATAATAATATACCTGCATTTTTACATTTCAGTGAAGTAATAGCACAAGAAGCTACATGGTTTCATCATTAATGTTATATCTGTAGCACAAACGAAAATAGACTGATAATGTGATTCACAGACATTTTTTACAGATATTGAACTTTTTAAAGTAATTGGCTCTTTGTAAAATAACTTTGAATAAATTATTTTTAATTAATGATTGTTTGGATAATTACTTTTTAAATGTGTAG
>NW_015648635.1:525087-528575 GCF_001515625.1 Sinocyclocheilus rhinocerous | reverse complement strand
GGTGGTCTTCACAGCGGAGGCCTCGAGACCTACTGGAGCGTGTATCATCAGTGCAATAAGACTCCAAAATGTACAAATCTGTGATTATTATTCAAAACAAGTGTCCAAGCGGTCAGACAACGAAAGAAGTCAAGCCAACAAGGTCAGCCCAAATCAAAATGCACTAGTTAACGGTAAGCATGGGTCAGACTGGAGGCTGCTGGTGTGGAACATGGCTGTAACAGGTGAACTCATCAGTCACGTGATGCGCTCGGCCATCCATATGTCCAGCAACAGACCGCAGAGCCAGTGTGGTGTTGCGGAGGCTGACAGGCAGCATGTGTTCGGACTGCAACACTGCCAATTACTGTCCGGACAGCTGCCCCAGTTACGGGTCAGGGCAACGTCAACATGAACAGCACTGAAAAACAGAGTGACGGACTTGCATGCAGAACAATTAAAGTAATACATGCAGATTTTCACATTATATTAAGAAAAAAAAGATAGTAAATTAATAGCACAATAAGCCACAAGATTCGAGGAATCATTAAGTGGCAAGTCTGTAGCTAAAAAAAAAAATTATAAAAAAAATATATAATATAGTAGAAATAGACAAATAATCTCACTGACTTTTAATGATTGTCAAATTGACTTTTGATTAAAATAAAATAAAATAAAATAAAAATATAAACAATTAAATTGAATTATATATCAAATAAATCATAAAACATAAAAAATGATAAACATTTTTTTTAATTGACAAAACAAAAAAAGATGTAGAAATACACATCTCACTGACCAATATTTTTACTTTTAACTTTTGTCAAACTGACATTTGAATAAAAAAAATTATAAAATAAAATAAATTGATTAAAATATATAAAATATGTAGAAGTCTGTATATTTTAACTCCAGGCCGTTCCAGAGTGATGATCAGACAGCCGCGTGCTGCTGTTTACCCATCCATGAGCAACAGCGAGGAGAAGCGAGAGAGAGGGAAAACATGAAGCATCATCAGTCACGCATCAGCTAGTCTTGTTATCACAATGTGATCCGCCGCTACTGAATGCCCCATCAGCATTTGTTTGTTTTGGCATTACATGCCCGCTCTGTCGAGAAGCAGCACAAGTGTCTGGAGAACGTTTCTAAAGATCGACATGGATCAGAGTAACACAATCATTCTCATCAAGGACCAAAAATACAGAATGACATACTTGCACGCAGATAAATAACAAGCTAAATAATAATAATAATAATAATATACCTGCATTTTTACATTTCAGTGAAGTAATAGCACAAGAAGCTACATGGTTTCATCATTAATGTTATATCTGTAGCACAAACGAAAATAGACTGATTTACAGATTTTTTTTTTTTACAGATATTCAACATTTCAAATTCATTGTCTCTTTGTAAAAGTAACTTTTTAAATGATTGCTTGGATAATTACTTTTTAAATGTGTAGTACAACAGTAAGACAGTCCACAAATGAGATTGATCAGGCTGTTTAACTTATAAATATATCAATAATAATATAATATAATATAATATAATATAATAGCATAAATAATAATACATTAATATTATTTTTATTAATAATACTTTATCATTTATATTATTATTAACTTTGCACAATTACATAATTATAATAGCATAAATAAGAACAATAAATTATTAAATTGTTTTAATAACAATAAATATTTAATTAATAATAATAAATCAATACTACTAATACTACTTATAATGATATTAATAACTATTATTATTATTATTGTTATTATTATTAACCTTGCATAAATATGGCAGCATAAATAATAAGAAATTATTAATTATTAATTTACTATTATTTATTATTAATATTATTAGTATTATTATTAATGTTATTATTAGCTATGCATATTTTCAACAAGGCGCAAAATGAGGAAAAGAGCGCGAAATAAACACAGAAAACCACAGCTATCACGCTTGAGTCTGCTAACTCGTTCTGCATCTTTTTTTGATATATCTGGGCTAAATATGTAACACTGGGTTTAAGTTTCCGACAAATTCCGAAAGGAACACCGCAGTCATCCAGCATGCAAACATTATTCTTTTTTCCAAGTTGAGCTGTAAAGTGAAGTGGAGCAAAAAGCACAGCTAATGGACTTCACTCTCGATCATTCTTTCCCTTTTGTGGAGAATTTTTCATCCCACATCTAGTCTTAAGCCACTGGTAGGCCAGGAGTGGCCGGAACATCTGCTTTAGCTTTAAGAGAATCAATAACTGGCCTCTCCAGACTCCTATCCGTCCTAATATTCCTGAGCTCTCTGGGATGCAGGAATAACAATCACAACCAACACAGACGGTGCTTGCCTGTTCACTCCATACAAATCTATCCAATTCAGGATTATGCATACATGAAACCCACAGTGTTTGTTTTCAAACCTTTCCCAGAAAAAGGAGTCTAACGGTGTAAGCAGATAAAAACAAGCTACGGAAATTTGCACGTTAAAGCTGACCTCTGAATGATGCACGTGGTTTCAAATTCCACTCAAGCTGAGAGGTTCGAATGCCTTGTTGTTTTGCCAGGCGGCGTGTGTGGTTTACGGATCATGTAGGATTACTGCACAAGGTCCAAAAAAAAAATGATAACCCTCAGTTCTTTCCCTATAAGGAACCAAACTTTGTCATTCCATCAGGGAAAAATAGACTTTTGCACATATTGGCTGCATATTTTCAAAAAGATAACAGCACAGTAGAAAGTGTGACAACTAGCCACGGTGTTTTTTAAAATGCAGGATTACAGATTCCAACTAGATTGTAAAGTTTGTTGGGTATGGAAGAAAAATAATGCCATATGTCTTTGAAACAAAAAAGCACGTTGAATAGCACTAACTGAAAAAATAATGCATTGCATTAACAGTGCTTGCATTTTAATGCCTTGTGTTTCCAGGGCTTGCATTTTTAGGTCCTGAAATTTAACATAGTAGTTTATTTAAGATGTGAATATTTCAATTCAAAATATTTCACACGCATTTTCATAATTAAAAATTCAATAATTCAGATTCACCGTCTAGAATTCACTTCCAAAATATTCAATCGTGATGATGCGAACTATATCGACAGTTAAGCAGATGTAGAATAAGAATGAACACGCAAGGTTTCACGTTGTTTCCTTCAAAAATCTGTTAAAGAAAACGCATTATGCGGCTCAGTGCACTAATGCAATGACAGCTATTAAAAGACCAAACTCGGATCTTACTGATGATGCAAACGACAAACAGGCAGATGAGGATATGAACGTAAGTTACGGAACGCGCAAAACTGCACGTTAAACATTTCCCATAAAGAAAACACTTAACGTGGTTTAATGCCTCAAGACAGTGATAATAAATCATTAAATTTGGCACCTAATTAATAATATATATTACTGTATATTATGTACATTTAAGCAGATGAGCCCAGAATATGAGCCCACAACCCACAAAGTTTCACCAAACCATTTTTTCTCCCATAGAAAACCAAGCGC
>NW_015648635.1:517722-525068 GCF_001515625.1 Sinocyclocheilus rhinocerous | reverse complement strand
CTACAGAACTAACATTACATCTGAGGAAGACATATATTGCTTTCGGTTGATTAGTTTCCTTTACTTGTATCATGGCTTGTGTGACGCTGTGCTGTAATACTGTGGTTACCCTCATACGTCACACTCCAGGATTCCCCAACAACGCCTAATGCGCCTCAGTGAACTAATACAGTGAGCCCAGAATATGAGCCCACAATCCACAAAGTTTCACCAAACCAGGCGGTTTTGAACTCCTATTTTTATGACAATATAAAGTGGTCGCATATTGTTAAAACTAATTGTGGTATTGATATCTATGTAGGACTATTTCAGCGGTAAGGGAAAGCAATTATAAAGAAAATGCAGCGCATTGCGTTCTTCTGACCTCATTTGCTTGCCTGTATATAGTTCGCATAATCATCAATAAAGCATATTCTGAGATCTGAGATCACTGTATTAGTTCATTGAGGTGCGTTACATCGTTGGGGAATCCTGGAGTGTGACGTATGAGGGTAATCACAGTATTACAGCATAGCGTCACACCACACAATCAGCTTTTCCACGTTTATACTGGCCCCGATAATCAAAACTTCTACTTAGCGCTTGCTCCATTTCTGCAGTTTTAGTGAATGAATGACTTGATCCACCTGTTGCTTTGGTCTTCCTCAACAGCCGCTTGCGCAACCTGCTGGTGAGCGACTGACAGCAGCTGGAGATCATGCATCGGTGCTCTACTGCTATTCCTGCAGCTCCCGGATGTGCAATGCCGAATTTTCTGTCGAATTTGTGGAAGCGAATTTAGAACGTTAAATAAAATGGACCGAAATTTGCCTGTCGAATATTATACAACGTATTTTTAAACAGATTGAATATTTTGGAAGTTAATTCTAGAAGGTGAATATGAATTATTGAATTTTTAATTATGAAAATGCGTGTGAAATATTTTGAATTGAAATATTCATAGCTTAAATAAATAACTATGTTAAATTGCAGGACCTAAAAATGCAAGCCCTGGAAATACAAGGCATTAAAATGCAAGCACTGTTAATGCAATGCATTAGTTTTTCAGTTAGTGCTATTCAACGTGCTTTTTTGTTTCAAAGACAATTTGGCATTATTTTTCTTCCATAGTTGGGGCAAACCTTTATGTTGGCTTGAGAAATCCTTGTCTGAATTTTTTTAATATCTTTGCGAGCTATAAGTGTAAACTTATGGTGAAGTGGGTGGGAGGGAAGGAAGGAAGGAAGGAAGGAAGGAAGGAAAGAAGAAAGAAAGAAAGAAAGAAAGAAAGAAAGAAAGAGAGAGAGAGAGAGAGAGAGAGAGAGAGAGAGAAAGAAAGAAAGAAAGAAAGAAAGAAAGAAAGAAAGAAAGAAAGAAAAAGAAAGAAAGAAAGAAAAAGAAAGAATTGTTGCTACAATGTTTTAAGATTATGCTAACATGAATAAACATGTTGATAAACATGTTGACTTAGACATGCAATGTTAGAAACATTGCTAGCATGAATTAACATGTTGTAACATGTTGCTAGTGAGAGGGGGTGGGGAATCACGATGTCAGCTTAACATCGTGATGTCTGTCAGCCATCGGCGATGGACGATGGCATCGTCTATCGGCCCAACCCTAGTTGCTAGTATTAATTAGCATGTGGCTAACTTGATTATAACATTTTTAACACGTGGCTAACATGTTTTAACATGTTGCTATCATGAATTAGCATGTTTTAACATTATGCTGGCATGTCTTATATTGCTAGCACGCTTCTAACACATTTCAGCACATGGATAGCATGCTTAACATTTAAATATGCTTAACTATGTTAGCATGAATTAATATGTTACTAGAAGAAGAAGCCTAAATATTTCCCAAATCAACATAATTAGACTGACTAAACAGTGTGTCTGCAACTAGCTTGGCTAATTTATTCATCCTAGACTCTGTATCTACTGAATTGATCGAGTGGAGCAAATGAAGGCCAAAAAAAAAAAAAACGCGTCCCAGTTCAGGCCCAAAGTGGGTCAACAGCAGCCATTTACACCCTATAAACACATCAGTTGATAGAAAACAGTGTGGCGCTTGACAGCTAAGGTGTGAAGGGTGTAAAAGTTGGCAGTTTTACAGAAAAGATAGAAGAATATGGGGAAAAAATGGAGTGTGATTCTGTTTTTTCTCCTTCCCAGCACAAACAATGTCAGCAATGCCTCATCTGTGCAAACATCTGACCTTTTCCTGACCCGATGCATTATGGCAATTAAAGCTTTAGTGAGTTACTGTACTGTCAGTGCACCCAGAACAATGGAGTAAACACACTTGCATAACCAACAGCTGGGGTTGGGCTTGCCCCGTGTAAATTTGAGGTGTTAGGTAGCCCATGTCCCAGAATTCCTTTAGGGCAATGGACTCAAAAGCCAAATTAACCTCTTGTCTAATGAGGAGGGAGGCTGAAACCAAACACTCACGTCCAGATGGGAGGCTGTGGTTAGTCTCTCCTCTGTAATCCAGTTGGATTCTCTCAGGTAAATTCCTGGTAGGGGCCGTCCCAACCGCAGCTTTTCCTTTGAGGGTACGGGGCAGTCATGAAGCATAATAGTGAGATTCAATGACGATTATGAACCTGTGAACTTTGAGGTTAAGTTTCACTTCAAGGTTCATTTCAAAGATGATTACAATACAGCCTAGATCCAAATTCACAGGTGTCTAAAGCATTCATATACAGAAAAGTTGTGATATACAAATATCATCCCTAATATTTGTAAATGTATTTGTCAATTTAAAAATGTTAGTTTAGTACAATTAATAATTTTAAAAAATAAGTTATAGTTACATATTATAATTATATAACATGTATTTATATATATAGTCATCGTGGAATTATTATATCTGCCATTTTTGTCAAAATTGAGTTACTTACATATTCTTATTCTGTGACAACTTATTTACATTATGTGATTGTTTGTTTTTTTAAGTTGTGACATTTTGGGACTGTTGTATGAAAGAGACTTGTTCCCCATATCCCATTTCACTATATGGAATGCAAAAACTTTGAAGCTCAATATCTGGAAACTGCTCAGAATGCAGATAGAACCTTATAATTCCAAGGTGAAGATTTGGGCTGCGACAATAAATCAATGCATCGCAATTCGTGGATCGATTCTGAGATTTTCAGAATGCATCACGATTCTCTCTGGAATCGATTCTGAGCTCAGTTTTTAACAGCCGATATACACACAAACACACACACACACACATACATATCTCATTTCATTTTTAAAAGCGCCAGTCGAAATAAACATACTGGCCTCCCACACATTCACTCATCTCACTGATATGCACGTTAATACAAAACTGTGAACACGGAAAAAAATGACTATAAGATTGCAGCAAGACTGAGGCATTGCTTTCACTTGTGGTGGTCTACTTTTAACAATGCTAAGTATTGTTTCACAGAAAATGAAATGTCGTGTGGTTTAGCACCAACTGCTATTAGAGGATGTCAAAGGTATGTGAGATGCAGCGTGCCCCATAAGCGCTGTCACCGTTAGTTTTACTTTTCTTTTTGTTTTCATTTTTGAAAAACGTATCTTTGCTGTTTACCTTAAGCTATGGCTCTCTCTTATTTATTTATTTGATTCCTCAGTGTTTGCTAAACGTGCTGTAATTTATTAGTCGGTATATAATACAGCATGTGGTGTGTGCCATGCCTAATCTTATTGGTTTTTTTAATAAACGTTTTGTAAGCTAGTTTGTCATTGTATCTTACTGATTTACTGTTGTTGTGCTTTAATTAAGAATAACAATGAATTCATCTTTTGTTTTAATCTTAAAAAAGTTTAGTCTGGAGCCCTGATATGCATTATACAGAGGCAAGAGGGAAAAAAAACAAAAAAAAACATCAAAAGACAGTAAGTTCCCCTCAGACATACATTCATATAAACTCCTACCCCTAATTGAATCGCGATTTGTTTAGCATCTCAACCGATTTGAATCGTCACATATTTAAATCGATTTTCAACCGGCTCGCGATTAATCGTTACATCCCTAGTTATACGCTATAACGATTTACTTTATATACTTCACCCGAAAATGAAAATTGTGTCATCATTTACTCACCTTCATGTTGTTTTAAACCTATATGAATTTCTTTTTGTTGAACACAAAAGAAGATATTTTGAAGAATGTTATTAACCAAAGAGTTGCTGGTACCCATTGACTTTTTTTTTTTTTTTTCATACTATGGAAGTCAACGGCTACCAACATTCTTCAAAATATCTTCTTTTGTGTTCAAAAAAGAAAGAAACTCATACTGTTTGGAACAACTTGCGGGTGAGTAAATGATGACAGAAGTAAACATTTTGGGTGAACTGTCCTTTTAAATCCACTTCTACTCTAAAAACAGAGTGACATTTGCTTTTTTGACTTTTCAAGAAGTAGACTATGACCGTTTTGATGGTTGTCATCTCTCCTGTATGTCCGTCATGAAAGCATGAGACAGCAAAAGACAAATCATTAGGCCTGAGGCTGCTGCAGTCATTATAAAAGAGCCGTCTGCATTTACTCACTGTATCATTCAACTCCCAGCAGGCCGAACGAGCCCAATTCAGCCACTTGGCCACACAAAGGAGATACATTACAGTCACCGTCGCTGAGTGGCATTTCATTTAAGACTTAATTTGTACCCTGAGGGAAGTCAAATAAGGATGCCAGGTGGAGGACTACCAGGGGGCGAGGATCTGCCCCAAATATTTGGGTCTCCAGCTGATCCAGGCTGCTTTCTGTACTGGCCAAAAGGAAGGGCCCGCCAATCCAGCATCGGAATGTGACAAATCTGTGTCATGCAAACAGTTTGACAACATTTCTCTTCATATTTAACAAGAAAGACCTCGTTTGTGAAATTAACGTGTTTAAAGGGCAAAATAAAGTGTCTGAACGTAAAACAAAGGGCTTGAAGCAAAGGAAGAAATCCCTGAATGCTCGAAAACTGTGTCGGGTGCTGCCGCCTGAATGTTAAGCAGACCCCATTCAATCAATGATGAGAAGGAAAAAGGAGAACTTGCCTCTCTGGGCGAACTAACTTCAAATGATGAGAAGGGAATGAAAGTGATTTACTGGATTACTTGAAATCCATCGGAATTTCTTTGCATGTAAGCAAAGGGCTTCAAAAGAGCAAATCATTTAGAAAGTAATGAATCCCGGAAGGAAATATGAGTTTAGAGAAATGGCACGCTTTGCTGTCAGTCAGTGATTAAGTACAATCAATCAATCATCATAAAAAGGGGTTGCATAGTACAGCAATAAGCCACATGTTACAGTTTTTGTTTCCATGGTACATATATATATATACATACATACATATATATATATACATACATATATATATATACATACACACACACACACATACAAATAAAAAAATTAACATTTTTAATGTGCTAAATGTGGTTATTCTGATCAAAATTCAAAGTCAAACCCATCTGATTTATAAAATGGCTTTAAAATGACATAGATGTGAAGTTTTAGAAATTGAATTTAATTCTCCCAAACCATTAGGCTAAATAAATT
Source organism: Sinocyclocheilus rhinocerous (assembly GCF_001515625.1). Lineage (NCBI taxonomy): Eukaryota > Metazoa > Chordata > Actinopteri > Cypriniformes > Cyprinidae > Sinocyclocheilus > Sinocyclocheilus rhinocerous. The sequence continues at coordinate 519,533 of NW_015648635.1, read as the reverse complement.
TAAACAAGAACCTAAAGTGCATTTATTCATGAAGAACAGGGTTCTTTGCTATCTCCTATTCAGTAATGGCCATAAAGCAAAGCAACTGCACAGATGACTAAGTCTCAAATCAATGAGGCCAATACAGGTTCACACAATGCGTAGAAGACGTATTAACAATCAGCGGGGTGTTAATTATCCCTGCTGTCTACATGTAAGAAGAAATGCATTAAGTATATCCATTCCTGGTCTTACTGGGTGTACAGTGATCTGGATATAGCACATCATCAAGTCCATGAGAAAGTGTGGCAGCTAGTCTTAGCGAGACATGTTGAATTTGGTGTGGTTGCCTTGACAGCAGCAGTCAGGCGAGGATACGAATGCCGTATCGCACCCCCTGACAGCTTAGATAACAGCTAATGGCCTCTCAGGTCCACTTTGTTCATTTTCCCCATGGACAGAGCAGAGAAAATCTGTCGAGACATGTACATGTGTGCAAGTGTCTGGAATGAAAGATTAAAAAAAAAAACATGTCCAATCTGTTCCAACTGGACTAGAAGGAAAAACTGACCGTCCATTAAAGCGATAGTTCACCCAAAATGGAGATTTTGTTATCATTTGCTGACCCACTTATCTTTTCAGGTTGCTACTTTTTTTAAGTAAAACTTAAGCTTAAGCTTATAGTTTATAGTGACCACATTGGACATCTTTTAAAAGGGCAAAAAGGCACGTTAAAAGTAGGGGTGCTCCTATCAGGATTTTTGAGGCCGATCACAGAAAGCAGAGCAGTATCTGCCGATCCGATCACCGATACCGATCTTTTTAAAGCCTTCTTTTTATCATGTAGAATTATTTATAGTGATGATCCAATCAAGATTTTTAGACATTTATTCAGGGCCTGAATTTAATTTTTGAAAATTAATTCTTCTCTTAGGTGACTCTTGTGAGAGGATTTTTTTTTTTCATTTGAGTGGTGGAGGGGGCATTTTTTAGACATTTTTCAAAAATCTACACACAACATTTATCCATTATTTTGATTTTAAATCCAAACATTGTTACTTGAAAGGCTTTTTCAATATTGTGATTATTTTTTTACACAGTACAGTAATACAATCTTTCATCAATTATTCAATGCTTTTTACTTTTGCATTTACTACTAGATTTATATATTAAGTTGCTAAAGCAAAACATTTAAACTACTTTTCTTACGTTATCACAAACATTCTAAATTAAAACTTACCATTGACAGAAACAGTCAGCTCTACTGCCTTTTCTTTTGCATTTAAATCTATTACAAGCAATCCTGCGGTTCATAAATAACTTTAATTAAGAACTTTAAGAACTTAATTATTGCCTTGTTTATCTAAGTGCTCTTTTCCTTTAAACCTAGCCAAAAATCCATAGCATGTGTGTTGACTGTGAAACACAGTAGACTTTAATTATAAGCATTTATGGTGTAATTACTAAATTTTTGTGTCAATGCATGATCATATTTACTGCAAACAATGCGCTGTTACTTTAATTCAGCGCGTGAGTCGCAGCAAAAATAGACTCAGTGCGGAAACGATCTCTGCACTGCTGCAGACGCACCACTCCTAAACGCACTGCCAGACCGCAACCGTGTGTGCAGTGTGAACGCTTTAATCCGTTAACATGAGCGCGGAAAAAATACGCACCACATACACACCGCAAACGGAGTAATGTGAACCTGCAAATGGAGTAATGTGAACCTGGCATTATGTGTGTGCGCTGCGAGTGTGCATGAGTGCACGGTCTCCAGGAGAGCACGCGAGTGTTGAATGGTTTAAACACTGGCAAGAATTAAAAAGAAA
>NW_015648635.1:513760-516930 GCF_001515625.1 Sinocyclocheilus rhinocerous | reverse complement strand
CAATTTATAAACTTTAGTGACGATGCGACACTGCCTCGATAGTGCAAGTGGCAATTCCTGTGTCAACTGTGCAGCATGCAGCTCACTTATAGTGCAGACGCAATGTGATTTGAAGACATTTGCATTTTGAGAGAGAAAGAGCGCGCGTGGTGATTCACTCACGCTGTTTGTGAAATTATGTCTCACAGAAACTTTTTCAAATTACTTTAGAAGTTATTTAATGAAGAAATATTGTACCTCACCTAAAGCATTATAATTATTTCACCCGCACCGGACAGAGACTGAGACGGCGCCGCTGCATGTCATGCCAAACCTCTCACGTGATCATCAACTTGAGATCGGTTTTATGAGATCGGCCTTTTTAGAGACCGCCGATAAATCATCCCAAAGCGATTATCGGCCGATTGTGATCGGTAGCCGATCAATTGGAGCACCCCTAGTTAAAAGTACCATAAAAGTAGTCCATACGGCATCTATCAAGGCTTCTGAAGTTATACAACAGCTTGACAAAAGAAAAATCAAATAAAATGTTGCACCAGCATCACTGACATTTGATTTTTAATGCAAATGTGGGAAACATTGAAATCTGACAGTGAAAAACATCTTAAATTTCAGTCTATTCCTCACAAAAGCTATTGTGTGACTTCAGAAGTGCACAAGTCATACAGACCAATTTTCTATGCTTTTACAGTGTATTTTTGACCTTCTTGGAGTTTGTCAGACATTAGCAATTTGTCAAACTTGCACGAAAGATTCTTGAGAAAAAAAAAAAAATTCTTTTTACACGATGGCTGTCAGTCCGGTGTCTCGTGTTTTCCTCCCCCACGTGCTCCATGTCCCAGTTTTCCCATGTTGATTGTTTCCCTCCCTACTCCGCCTGCTCCGCCATGGCTTCCTAGTCCGCCTGCTCCGCCATGGCTTTCTAGTCTGCCTGCTCCGCCATGGCACCCTGAACTGCCTGATCCGCCATGGGTCCCGGAACGGGTACCGCTCTGGAGGCCTGCCGTCCAGTGTAAGCCAGTCGTGAGGGGCCTCCAGAGCTCCCACCCCTCTCCCCATTGGATGTTGTGTGGCGTGCGGACGCGCCTTCAGGGAGGGAGGAGGAGTAATATCAGTCCTGTGTCTTTTGTTTTACTTTGTCTTTTGTTTGTGTGCCGTATGCATCAGACGTTCAGCCAACGGTCCATGAGCGTGACGTCTGAGGCTGAGACTACGTCTTTCCCTGATTAAGTTGTATATAAAGTGTGTTTTGCCCCTTGTTTCTCGTCCGGTATTGAATGTCGTCTCTCCCCGCTACGTGTGTGTTCCTGGTTCCAAATAAAGTCTGTTCATTGGAAGTTTACTCCTCGTCTCCTCGTTCCTCGCTCCCTCACAGTCGCGAACGTGACAATGGCGAGTAAATAATGCAAATTTTAACTAATTCTAACTAATTTATTAGACAAAACTGTTAAACAGAGACAGTAATGTAATTACGATGGAGAATGGGAGGTCTGTGTGCTCAGGTACTGACATTTTCAGTGCTGCCAAAATAAAAGTCCCACACACTGTAAAAATAAAAGTCCTATGCATCAGCCAATCAGAACAAACTTACCAGCCGATTCCAGGAAATTATAAAATGCCAAATATTGGCCTTGGCGATATATCGGTCGACCACTACTTATCAGACTGTATGGAACACTCTATGAAGAGATTCTTATACGGAAATGTTCTACTTTTGCTTCTCACAGAACAGCATGATGGTGTGTAAACAATGCAAATGTAAATTTTTAGGTGGACTATCACATTAACATCAGACATTTTGTAAGCGCATACATTATTACACATTATCTACATACACACCCATGACAAAAACATAACGCGTATCATTTGGGCTAGGGGTTGACCGATTATCGGTGCCGATATTAAGCATTTTTATGATTATCGTATCGGTCATTTTCAAAACCGATTCGCCGATAAAATAACTTAATTTTGAAACGCGCTATTTGGCTCTGATGCAGCCTGTCAGAACACACCACTCTGTTTGTAGATGGATGCACAGAGGAAGACAAGAGTAAGTGCAGTGTGGGAGTACTACACAACCAACACCAGGGAAGGCAGTTTTTGTCAGAGCCCTTGTTCTTAATTTTGACATTAATTTTAATTTTTACACCAGACATATATATCGGTTCAAAATATCGGTTATCGGTCTACTTGATCTGTAATAATCGGTATCGGCCCTGAAAAACACATATCGGTCGACCGCTAATTTGGGCTCACCGAAATTACAACATAATGACACCCCAGCACCTCTGTAAGTCATGTTTACAGCACATTGTCTCTCATAAGAGGTTTAACATCAGGGTCAGGGTGAGCAGAGATCACAAAACCATCTTAACAGAGGAAGAACGAGCTGTGGGATACAGGAAACTCCAGGCGTCAACAGTGAGGAAAGCGGCTTAATGAGGAACAACTCGGTGGGTATGAAGAACACGGAAGAGCTGGCGAAAGCTCGGCATCCCGTGTCTAAACATATGTTTGGCTTGTTTGGATTCTGCCACTGTGGGTTTAAAGGGAGCTCTAGGTATACAACTGGATTTATCATCCTCAAACACACTCTCAGACAGAGTGCAGACAACAAAAGCCTTAAACAACAAAAGTAAAACAGTTCTGGATGTAAGGATATTGTGAATTTGGAGAAGAACTACTTGTTTGTCCAAAAAATTACAATTGGGGGAGCAAGAGAGGCAGAAATGTGGTTAGAAAGGAACGGTTCACCTAAAAACTTGAAAATTCTATCAGTATAATGAAAGTATATGACATACAGTAATGCTCCAAAATGAATATAAAAGAATCATAGAAGTGATATAAATGACTTTACTAAAAAGTCTCCTCAAGTAATTTGACAGCTTTGTAAGGAACATACCGAAATGTAAGTCATAATTCACTCATAATCATCTCATCTTGTCAGCCGTTAACCACTACAACAGAATCATTCAATCAGTCAGTGAGCTGACAAATCATTCAGATCAGTTTTGTGAACTAAATCAACTGATTCATTGAAAAGAACCAACTCAAATGAACCACGGGCAGATATTCTGTGAATAACAACTTATATATATATATATATATAAATAAAAAATATATTTAAAAAAAAAATATATATATATATATATATATATACAGTATATATA
>NW_015648635.1:458077-513750 GCF_001515625.1 Sinocyclocheilus rhinocerous | reverse complement strand
CATCCTCTGGCTCTTAAATGTTTAAACTGGCAAAGCTTAAATGAGTTTAGTTTAAACATGTATATCAATGTGTGCTGTTCAGGTCTCACCTGTGCGCTCACACGCTATCAGCACCCGGGTGATGACGGAATAAATGAATACTCATATTCCAGCATACGGCATTCGCATTGAACAAGAGTGAATGGTTTGTCCACGTTTTTGTTTTTTTCCATCACTGTTGTTGTAATGTACTGGGAAGCCAGAATGCGCATCCATCAACAAAAACATACATTAGCCGAGCCCTGTTTGTTTTACGTGTTATTTATAGCAAACCATATTACAGATGCGTTGTCAGATTTAAGTTGAACCGCGGTCCTAGCGCGTGCCGAACCGTGTTTGGAGAACCGTACGGTTCGACGAACCATTCCACCCCTAATTAGGCCTACTATAAGGTTACAGTTAACAACAGAGCCCAAGCATAAATTTAATTACTATTTATTTTTAAATATAACAAGCAACACTCATTTTATGCAAACATGTAAATTGCACATAATGTAGTTTTTAAATTAACTTCTAAATGATAAAAATTCCATTTGTTGTTAAAATATAATCATTTACACAGTGCCTCTGATAACTCATTTCATAACAGATTTATTTAAAAATTTAATAATTAAGACATCACTAACAGGTAAAGTAAAATGTAATGAGTATGTAGTCTAATATTTCACGAAATGCTCTTCTCTAGACTTCATTTATAGCGCACTAATGAGCTGTGGACACTGATGACTTCCTGAGGTAAATGAAATGCTATGTGACATTTTGTTTACTAGTTGTTTTATTGACATCTTTCTGCAGTTGAAATGCTGATTGAGCGATTAAATGAGGAATGAGATGTTCATTCATGTTTATTTCGCATTAAAACTAGTAGTAAAGAGGAAGGGATGATCGCGCTGCCATTTGAACTGAGGCGTTTATACAGCGATCTGTTGCGCCACATCAAAGAGCGCCAAGACAGCCTTTATTGTTTGAATTTCCTGAAAAAAGGACATAATTTGAAAGATGAGGCTTTGTTTCTAACAATATATAAAACTGGAAGTTTCCAATGAAGTTCCGCTCGTGCAGTGGTTAAAACAATGTATTTGTTCGGTACACATGCAAACTTTTCGGTACGAATACGTGTACCGTTACACCCCAAATCTATATATAGGCTATATATATTCCACATTACAAAAGAAAGACATGAGGGTGAGTAAATGATGTCAGTATTTTCATTTTTGGGAGAACTAGTCCTTTAACAGATGTCTGTGAAAGCTGTATCTGTAGTGCCATCGGAGCCAGACACCAGCAGCCCCCCTTCCTGCCAAGAGCACTGATAACGAACATCCTTCTCTTTACATCCATCTCTTCCTCACGCATGATCCCTATTCACACAGAAGCCTTTTCCCTGCATTAATGAGGCATTCAGCGGCACACTTAATTATATCCACGTTCCAGCCGCCAATTGCGTATTAATAATCTCCCTGTTTGTGTGAACCCTGAACGGGTGGTCAAAGGTCAGATGGATTATGAGGTCGGGGGGAGTGTGCCTAGTTTAGGATCAATAACGGGATTTGTGCAAAGAACCAGACTTCTGTTTCAAAGGGTGGGGGATTGTGGTTTTCAGAAAGGATCTTGTTTTTGCAAGAGAGTCTGTTCCGATTTGCCCGTCTGATTGTTTCATGTACGTGTCCATATCAACAGTTATAAGAGGTGCGAACAGATCTTTAAGTAAGGTATTCTGATGACATCTCATTAGCTTCTGGATTATACAGCCAGGTAGACGGCATATTCAATTATATGTGTTATTTCCCCATCTGGAGCCTGAGTCATGATAGAAATGGGATATTATCTCCTGGCCTCCTCCCAGGTCCTTCTAAATCACTGTGTCAGCTCTTTTGAGGGCATGGCCTGTGAATGAAGAGGCAATTACATGCGCTGAGGTATTGAGAAGCCCCGACCCTTCAGATCCCTCAGCTCCGGTCGTTACAGAATATTTTCTATAATGAAGGAATGGCCAGCTGCACTTCCACAACAACCTGCTAGTCCCACAGGGCATCGCACAGGGTGGCCGCTTCCACAGGGCGCCCCGCTTCCACACAGCTTTAACCCCCCTCGCCCGCTCCACTGTCCCAGAGGGATTGAATACTATAGGAAACAAGGGCAGCACGACAGCTAGCCCCAGGCTGAACACACAAACACACATTCATGAAAACACACAGCAGAACATCCCAGTCAAAGCTCTTCTGGGCTCACTGAGCATTCAAGGGCACTTTAGATGGCACCCCTCTGGCGGCTCTGTTCCAAATCATTCATGATGGGCTGTGTTTGCTTTTTATTGAGTGCGTCTCAAAAAATGTTTGGGTTATTTCTCACCCAAAATCCAGTGATATTAATTGGAGCTTATTTTTAGGACATTTACACCCATAATTACTAGGGGTGTGACGAGATCTCGTGGCACGAGATCTCGCAAGATCCGATGTGTCTCGCGAGAACGTGACGATATCCTCACGCAGACCTTTCAGATCTCTTTGCATTACACTGGCTCGTTCACAAGTGGTGGTATGTAAGCATTGTGTTTTTCAGTTGAATAAAATACTATTTTTCCCTATATATTTCATCATTGAGGATTTCTTTAAAAAAAAAAAGTCTAAAAATCTCGTCTCGTTCTCGTGAACCCAGTCTTGAGTCTCGTCTCGTGGGATAAGGGTCTCGTCACACCCCTAATAATTACTGTAATAAAAAAATAGTACAGTAATCAAAATCATACTGCCTTGACTTTTTTTTCAGCATAAATTAAATTCTGAACAACCAAAATATATAATGTACAGATACTTCAAAGAATGTATTTAAATTAGATTAGATTTGCTTTACAGTAATTTTTCCACACTACAGTAATGAGAATTTGGAGAGGGGGAATGTATATATTTATTATTTATAAATCTATAAAATGCTATTTAATTATCACCCAATGTCAAGTGACATTAAACACTGGATAAAGAAATCTGAGCTCATTTTTAGGACGTTTTCCCATAAAATTATCTTTCCTATAATGAAAAAAGTATAGTAATCAAATTCAAGCTGCCTGTTTACTTTTTCAGCATAAATTACATTCTGCACAACAAAAAATACATAATAGATACTCTGAATAATGTAATTTATTAATCAATTTATTTATATTTAAATAATACTGCATTTGTTTTTGCATTGCAGTATTTTTTTTCCACACTACAATAATGAGAATTTAAAGAGGGCTAATGTAGATATTTATTAATATTTAAAAATATAATAACATTTAATTACAGCAAATAAGACACACACTGAATTGCTGCATTTAAATGTGCACTTATTGTATATTATATTTACTCAGACTTCATTATTGACAGAAAATGTACAGTTACTGAAGGCCAACGGCAATAAAATGCCAAATATCAAGCAATTTACTAAAGGTTTTAAAAGTATCCTGCATTTTCTTTATGCAAAATGTGAAATTTTATATATTTTTAGTCTTCTGACTCATTTTGATTTTGGTGTGAATTATGATCCAGACATGTTATTCCAATTCTTGCAATGAAAATACAGTTGATATAATTCAAACATAAATCCAAGTTTAAATTAGATTTTTAGTACTAGAAAATTCATGCGTACATCATCATGCCTGACAGTAAACACTATCAGCTTTAGCAACGGGGGTGTTTTTTTTTTTTAACTCAATGAGGGGGCAGAGGATTTTTATAGCATTTCTAAAAATTGGTAGAACAAGGCAGACTGATTCATAGAAAATATCCAGAGGAGCTTAAATAGTTTCAAAAGTTAGTCATATTCCACCCTCGGTCTATTTCAGGCTCACAGTGAATCACATTTGTCTTGCGAAATGAAGACAGCAAAGGAAGAAATGCACAAAAAAAAAAAGGTTCCGACAAAAATGTGGGTATTTCCACCCATTCAGCGTCTGTGTCTGTTTCCTCAAATGCCACGGCTGTCAAAAACAACATTAGGGCAAAAAATATCATCTCTTCTTAGTTCCTGTTAGCAGGTAAAAAGCCTAAAAGGAGGGCCATTGAGACTCTTACACAACTTGGATTTTCAGACATTGCCTTGATTTAATTAGCTGTAATTAATCCAATTGAGGGCTAATTGGCGTCTTATTGCAGTGACTGTGGGGGTTCATTCATATTTCATCAGTGGCTGAGAGTCATTCTTCACTACTTTACATACGAGCACCGCTCGCCAGTCTCCAATTAAACACTAAAACATGGATTTTGTTTCTGGAAAAAGATCAAACGCAAAAATACGAAGCCGCTGGATATAAAACCCAAAATCCCTGTTGGGGTGTGAGTCCCACTTTAAAGTAACAGACGTGGCAAGATGACAAAGTCCTCAGAGAAACCACCATAACTCAAGACAAGATCCCTGAAGAGAAAACATTTGGTTTCACTCTAACAAGCATTCTTTTGCCCACAGATTTGGGTCTCGTTAAAGATTGTTAAAATCTCTGAGCTTTGAATACATTTATCACACTGATGAGTGTATGTAATGTATGTAATGTAACAGGAAATGCTAAGTGCACCTAGACAGCCTGGTGACTACCTAAACTTGATAATTTATTAAAAAAAATTTTTTTATATTAATATATTGACATTTTTTTTTTATTTATTCATTTCTTAATCGTCATCTTTAGTCCAAGAGCACAAAAACCGGTTTCCACAATCATCGGATTTAAGACAAAACATGCATCCATTTTAACTGCTCACTGCATAACTATATCATCAACCAGATCGCATACATTTTAATTTGACAATGGTGCAAAACCTCACTTGACCTAATCTCACCAAATGTCACCAATCCGGCACATGAGCATGCATTACTTTCAACTCAAATACACAAGATAAAACGGTAATCTCAGTAGAGCATTACTTCATGAAACTCACTAGCACTGATTCTCACAGTTGCGTTGCAGTCTTGGTAAAACAGGACTGGGGTCTCAAAAAGAAGAGTAAAGGGTGAAACCTAGTAGAGGAAATGCACTATACAGGACGTGAATATGATTAAATATGTTCATTTCCACTCAATAACACACCGTGTGTAAAACAGCATACACTCAGCCACTCAAACAAAGTCCCAAAACACTTGTATCTTTTCCAAACATGTAGTTGTAAGCAAACCAAGCAGGTTTCGCGTTAGAAACAAAAACAAACAAACACTGTGTGCAAGCAATAGCGGTGTGTGGTACAGCACTGATTCAATAGTGACAGACGCTCAGAGTCGCCTGAAGAAATAAACAGCAAACTTACCGACTCCGTATTTCTCGTGTTCCGTAGGAATCCACATATTCATGGGGTTTGTTGAGAAAAAAGCGTACGAAACAGCGCGCTGTGCAGTGCTTATGTTAAATCACTCATTCGTCCAGATTCACACCATCCTCTCGGGCAGTCATTGTTCAGCCCGCTCGAGCGATCAACTGTCTGCGCTGCACGAGATGAGAACGCGGCGGCGCGCGTTTAGATAAACCAGTGTGCAACCGAGTAGCATGATGGGAAATGTAGTTTCGTGACGTGCGCGAAAAAGAACAGCGATAGTGATTAGACCAGAGAGGTTTAATAATAACAAAGATTTGTATTAAGACCTCTTTTTTTAATAAAATTTTTTCCAGAAAATGTATTTATTTGTTCATTTATTTTATTATAACCCTGACATTTTATCTGAACCAATGGTTATATCAAGAGGATGAGGTTTCAGATTTGTATCTTTTTTATTTTCTGTTTTTATGAAATATTTTAGGCTATATTCTTTATTTTAACTGTATTGTATTGTATATGGGTTTCGTTATGTTCCAGTTTTATTTGATCTGAATTAAATATTTTATACTGAATTTATTTATTCATTTATTTAAAGTTGAAATGTGAAATCTTCAAACATATTTACCAGATATTCCTACTACACCTTACACACATTCAAAGACATCAAGCACATGCATTAGTATGGCATAATCCATAAATCCCTTTGCAGGCTAAGCAAAAATACACAATTAAATAAATAATTTTTACCATACATGATGCAGATTCATGAATGCAAGACAATACATAGTAAATAAATAAATAAATGCACATAACCCTTCACTCATACAGTGTATTGTCTATGTTAAATGCATGACAGAGAAAAAGCAAGGGTCAAAGGGTTTTGGTACATGAGAATGGTGTAGATCTGATCTGAATTATCAATCTAATAACCTGCACTAATCCAATTAATGTTGCAACCTATTTCCTGTATGAAAAATCTATGCACACAGATCATCTAGAAATGAGCTAGATGATCTTTTCAGAAACATTAATTTCGAGAGTATTATTATTCAGTTAATTAAAAAATAATAAGTATTATCAATATAAAACAATTATATAATAAATATGTTTAATATTATTGTGAAATTATTTAGTTTCTATTACATTGCATTATTATGTTTTTATACTCACTATAGTACTGCATTGTTAAATGAATTGTTTATTCAAATAAATTATTAATTAATTTATTTAGTATATTATTTGTAGTTTATTTAGTAATCCATTTTTTATTATTTATGTATTCCTATTTTTTTTTACACTGTTTCTCTAATTGTTTCCACAAGACCATGGTGAAGTGAACGTTTCACTCATAAAGACAGCTACTTGTTTAATCCCTGAATGAATCAGTGTTTTAAACAAATCAGTTGAATTAATGATTCAGTAACTCTTTTTTTTTTTTAAACTCACTTGTTTTGCTGCTGAATGAATCAGTGTTTTGAATTAATTGATTGATTGAATGATTCAATAACTCATTTATACAGAAGCTGTTTTTGAATGAATCAGTTGATTAAATTATTCAATGCATCAGTCATTAAAAGGCGGTCACTTTTCGCCATCTACTGGTATAACAGTGTAACCTGCAAAAAGAATCACTGAAAATCTTTCGCTAATGCACAGACTGACACAAACACAGGCTATCAGCTCAGCCAATCAAATCCAAGGACAGGAACTGTGTTTAATAAATTATAAATGTGCCCCACAGAACAACTGTGACATAATAATTGTAGCCTAGTTTCTGAATCCTCAAATACACAGTCAGAGTTGGACTAGGATACCTGGCGTGCATTTATTGGATTCGTGGACAATGATAAAGTACATTTCCATTGGTCTGAAAGCAGAGACTGTGTGTCTTTGTCACAGGAGAGACCACCGTGCGAGAGGCAGAATCCAAGAAACAGGGTTCAACCAGCCATGCATACTAAACACATGCTGGAGCTTTAAAGTCTGCTCCTGTCCCAGCACGACTTACTCTCTCTCTCGCTCTGCAGTATTTCAAGTGTCCTGCACTCGAGCTGGCTGGTTAAGACACAATTTAAGACACGGTTTCCGTGAATCGCTCAATGGTGCTTGACTGGATGATTACCTTGCTTAAGAAAAACTGTAAAACAGTCAATAATCACATCATATTGCTGAGTTTTTCTGCTGTCATTAATTGATTTATAATGTAATGATGACTGAAAGGTTGGTTACTAATGTTTGCTTTGGTGGGAGAGAGTGTCCTCAGTGACATTCTCTTAGTTTATTAAAGAAACAAAGAAATAAATACATGAAGGAATAAATAAATAAACAAAGAAATCACCTGTAATGATTAAACTGCCATTACTGCAGTGTTAGTAAATTAATAAATAAATAAAAAAACTAAACACTAAACAAATTAATTAATTAATGTTAGGATTTTTTTAAATAAGGTCACTAGAATTACTTAATTGCAATTATTTCAGTGTGTAAATAAAACAAATTACTAAACAAAACAAAACAAAAAAAGAAAAGAAATAATTTATTTTTTAATAATAATTAATTTTAAAGTCAGCAATGACTTAATTGTCATTATTTCAGTGTGTAAATAAAACAAATTACTAAATGCACAAATAAATAAACTAAACTAAATAAATAATTACATTATTTAATAATAATTTATTTAAAATAAAGTAATGACTTAATTGCAATTATTTCAGTGTGCAAATAAAAAAATAGAATAAAAAACAAATGACTAATCAAACAAACAAATATGAATAAGTAATGACTTAATTGTCATTATTTTGGTGAGTAAATAAATAAATAAATAAAAACGAAAGATTAAACAAATGTTTGTTTGTTTGTTTTTTAATTAAAGTCACCAGTAATGACTTTATTGTCAATGTCAGTGTTAAACAAACAAATAAAACAAATAAATAAAGCAGATGATAAATTTTAATTGGATGGAAAATGGTATGTGCTGTTAAGCCTTCTTTTAAGCTGAAAGATCTGTAACCTGGAAGAATCTGATCTGCGTATCTCCAGGTTCTCAGAGACACAACACATGCGGGCATGAGGACGTGTAAAGAGGATGAGAGGAGCAGCTATCTTTGTTCTTTCCTCTTTTCATGTGTCCATACAAACATGTGGTGAACATGCCAGCGACCCTCAGCACATCTGAGCAGCGGTTGCAGATTGAAGCTCACCATGTGAAGTCTTATCTGTTCTTCTTTCAGTAGAGGGAACAAAGAGTTTTCCTCCGAGTATCAAAAACTTTGATTTTACATCTAAAAGGTTTTATTTTCAAATAAAAATATTTTGCACAGCACTTCCATGTTTCTGGACATGTACTATGGTTATACCAGGTTTTTTTGGACATGCACCTTGGAAATGTAATGGCTTTAATCATGTACCATAGCATTACTGTGGTTTTTTGACATCTATCACAGTGACACCATTTTTTTTCAACATATAATGGTATTATTAATTTTGAGCATTGTACTGTGGTGAAAGATCGAAAACTGAAAAACTGAAACCGAAAGAGTATATTTTTACTTTTCTAAATCTGTATGTGTAAAGACAAAAGAATCATTACTAACAGCTGCTATTTCACTTATTGGTGATTATGAACTCCACTAATGAGTGTAACACCCACCTGCAGCTTCTGTAAAACCACAGCACATGCTCACAAAAGAAAAACAGCCCACCCACACCCTCATCATCTCTAATCGTACCTGCAGAGCCAGCCTTCCCGAACAGATAATTTCAGTGAATTATCAAGCATGAGCTTCGTCAGTGCAAACAAGCCACAGGGTGCCATTACAGCTCAAAAACAACCTTATGTTTGTATCAACATAGATAGCAGCAAATACAAACACTCATCACACTCACTAGACTAGACACAGGCAAACAAATCTGTGGTTGGTTACTATTTGCATTGGTGGGAGAGATCAGTAATGACCTCAATGTCATTAGCAGTGTTGAAGAAACATATACAGTAAATATATGAAGGATGAAGGAATAATAATAATAATAATAATAAACAATCTATTGCCATTATTTCAGAGTATAAATAAATAAATAAATAGTTTATAAGTATTATTTACATGTAAGTAAATAAGTAAATAAATAAATATAAATAAATAAATGGAAAACAAACAAATTAATAAATAATTAAGTAAACATTAACTACATATTTAAATTAATTAAATATTTTACATTTTAAACAAATTAACCATAGATGACTTTATCATCAACATGTCAGTGTAATAAATAAATAAATAAATAAATAAATAAGTAATCTTAAAGACAACATGAATTTGTTTATTGTCAGTATGTCAGGGTGTTATAAACAAACAAATTAAATAAAGTCTACATTAATGACTAAATAAATAAATAAATATTCTTAAAGTCAACACAAACTACTTTATTGTCATGTCAGGATTTTATAAACAAACAAACAAACAAATAAAATAAAGCCTGTATTAATGACTTTATTTTCAATATGCCAGTGTGCTAAATAATAAATAAACATTCTTAAAGTCAACAAAAAATTACTTTTATGTCAGTATGTCAGGATTTTATAAACAAATAAATAAATCACAAGTATGGATTTCATTGTCAGTACATGAGTGTGTACTCAAATAAATAAATAAACAAAGTCTACATTAATGTGTTTATTGTCAATATGTCAATATGAATAAATAAATAAATAAATACATGTTATTTGTGAAATTTATGCATGTAAAAAAGAAGCAAATAATGGGTATTCAGTAGGAAAAGCACAAGTACTCTAACAAATGTCTAAAGTCTGTCGATTTGGCTTTCCCAGTGTGTGAGATGCAGTGCTGCTTTGAGTAATTGATGACAATAAACTAGGCTGAGTAGGAGGAAGAGGTTTTCTCCAAAAAAAGCGCTTTTTTATATGGTGGTGAGGTGTGTGGTGACGGTTTCTCGAGTCATAAACAACAATGATGGCAAAAAATGGCATCGGTGAGTGAGAGGTTTGACCTCACAAACTCGCTCTAACAAAGGTACAGACAGCTTCTGGCACCGCGCTCACACACCCTGCCAAAGAGACCGTAAATAATCACGACTGGCTTCATTTGTTTTCCTCATGGTGTATAAAAATGTTGCTCTATCTGCTCTTCGGAGTGGAAAATTGCTTCCCTTACTGATATAAATAGAAATGACACTCTCTTTTTTTCATTTCTGTGGCTCCTTGATGGTGTTGTGCCTGGACCTGTTGACGGGCAGCAGACCATACATCCCGACTGGCACATTCAGACCAGCAGCTCGTCTGACATCACAGCTCCAGTGACATAACCTTCAGGATCCTCGCGGCTCCCAGCAGCTGACATGTCTATTTTTGCCAGCGACCCGCCAGGCTTGACTGCTGGATATGCACCCTTCACCGGTTTTAGAGTGTGTTGATGACTGATGATGTAAGTAGCTTCATGTCACACCGGCTTTTGAGTCTGACATTTTCTTGAAGGTAAAGTGTGTCATTTTTTATTTTATCTTAAAGGGTGGTTCACACAAAAACGAAACTTGTAATCATTGTCTCCCTCATGTCATTGCAAACCTGTATTAGTTTCTTTCTTCTGTAGAACGCAGAAGAAGATATTTTGAAGAATGTTTCAACCTGTATTGCCAAAACATGTTTAACAAACTAATATATTGTGTTATACAATAAATGAATACATGAATACAGTCACCAGTAATCATTCAATTAATGGATGGATCAATTAATCAATTAATCAAGAAAGAAAGAAAGAAAGTCACCGGTAATGACTTTGTTGTCAATATGTCAAAGTGATTACTTAATTAATTAATATTTGTTGTCAACATAGCAATGTTATAAATACATACACATACATACATACATAAAGTCACCAGTAATGACTTCATTGTTAATATATCAATATTAACAATGTATGTGTGTGTGTGTGTGTGTACAGTCACTAGTGGCTGTTAACTTGTAATGACTTCAATGTCAATATATTTATGTGATAAATAAAGTATACATACATACATACATACATATATAATCTGCATTTCAAGGTTAAAGACTTTTTTCACTTTCGCTTCTTTTTTTGGTGTTTGACTTGTTTTTGTGGTTTTATCTTAAGCTAGAGCACTTCCAACGTATCATTTCTATTGTAAACTACAAATGCACAATCGTAAAAAGATTACTTTTTTTTTTTGAAAGGACAAACTAACATCTATGAAAGTGCTTTTATTGTCACATTCTGCTTATTTTCAATGGCAAAAGGTCACTGGATGTAATTGCCAAGATGATTCTGCATTACTCAGTTCATTCCTTCTTCTGTGTAATCTGTATTCACGTCACTTTTATGAGCTAATGAAGGAGCTAGAGGGATTTTCTAACATTTCTCACAAACATTAGCTCATACTTGAACGGATGGATGTCATCCTTGTTTATTTTTCCACCATAAATTAAATGTAAAATCCGGTTGCCAGGCAACACAGAGAAGCATTAATAGGTATCTTCAGCAGGCTGCTCAAAGGAGGCAGGCAGCATGTTTGTGCTGTCTTATAAGGGGT
This sequence comes from Sinocyclocheilus rhinocerous, assembly GCF_001515625.1. Lineage (NCBI taxonomy): Eukaryota > Metazoa > Chordata > Actinopteri > Cypriniformes > Cyprinidae > Sinocyclocheilus > Sinocyclocheilus rhinocerous. The sequence continues at coordinate 501,874 of NW_015648635.1, read as the reverse complement.
CATTCACATACGTTCCTGTTTTCAAAAACAGCAGGATTGAATGCAAGGGTCTCCAGAGGCATTTCTAATAGCTGAATTACTTTACCACAATGCTAATTCTGCTAAAAGAAACTGAGATGTGTGAGACTGCATGTATTGTTTGTAGATAAGGTAATCATAGAATGCATTGCAGTGCAGTGAATAAAATCAAGATGGTGGACAAGTTGATAGAAATGCGGATTGTTACCATACATAATTCATTTTATACAAAAGAGTATATCAATAAAATAGTGTAAACAAGAGGTGCCCAAACTTTTTAATATGAAGGGCCAAAAATCAAACTTGACTGAGGGTCGTGAGCCAAAAGCAAATGTTGTATTATATCCAATTCTATTAATTAATATAAATAAATAAATACATTTATATATATATATTTTTTTTTTTTCAATGGCATGTTTTTCATTTTTTTACCTGTTTTTCCCCCTTTTGTGGCAGTGAAACACCTGAATTAAGATGCTGTATATTCTATTACTGCATAACTGAATCAATTAGCAGTTATTGTTTCCCTGCTGCCATTGACGCCAGACATCACAGCCTGGGAGAAGCAGAACAGAAACTATAACAAGAAGCATCACATCCGTCCGACTCACAGCTTCTTATGAATTTTTTTGGTTTCCAAGATGGATATCCCCGACCCCAAATGGAAATGCTGTAAACACTGATTCCCGCCTGCTTGCACTGATTTTTTTTCAGACTGACTTGGAAAGGAAGAAAAATCTTTTTATAGACGTTTTCTGAACATAAAACAGCCACAGCTGAGCATTTCTTTAGGGTGTTTAAGACATAAGCTCTATTTCAAAACCTAGTGAGCTGCCCATCTAGGTAGCATTAATAGGTTCCCCCTTTTGTGGCAGGCCAAATCAAAGTTAATCACAGGCCAACTTTGGCCCATGGCCCTGGTTTGGGTATCTCTTGCCTAAACTAATAAAATTAGATATTTTACCCAATATTTCTGTGTGATATGTATTTTTTGGTTTTTCCTTTGTGAAAAAGAAATGTGCTTAACTGTGTTGAATGTGCACTTGTAGTGTACTTCAAATCTGTATAATATAATATATACTGTATAATATACAGAAATTTTCATGAAATAAAAGGCCACTTAAAATAAAGAACACTACTAAAATAGAGAACACTTTCACGACTATGTGTCTCTGACTTAAGCACACTTTGAAAAAAGTACATTTTGTAATATTGTCAAATTGAAAGTTTTACATTAAAGTACATTATAAATCATCACGTTTTAACAATCTAGCTTTAAAGTACATTTATTTTGATGTGTTGACTAGCATTCTGCACATGTAATGTATTTGATTATCATTTCAACTGTAGTGTGTTATTTGATATTGAATATCATTTTGAAATTAACATTTAATACAAGTTAAATGTACGATATTGCATCTTCGTTATAAATGTGTGATTACAAATATATTTAAAACATGACATACACGTTTTAATATAATTGACATAAAAGTAGCCTATAATTTAGTTTATCATACTTGAATGCTTGTCATTACATTCAACAGTACACTTTAAGTACACTTTAATCATATTTTTAAAAAAAAATAGAATTATGAAATTACATATAAAGATGTACTTAAAATGCTACTTAAGATAAAGTCAAGCTAAAAATTTTATATACATTAAAACTATAGTATATTTTAATTTAATTGTAAATAACATACAATTAAGTGTCTGATAGCATTACACTGAATTAGCACTTAGGCACATTATTTTAAAATATATTATTTTAATAAGTTGCTACTCTTTTGAAAAGTATGCTAAAGTATGCTAAACTCTGTTGAAATTAATTGCAGTCTCATGTACGAACAATATTTGAGTGTTCCAAATAGTCAATAATGAGGTTCCATGATCAATGTTGTCTTAAAAGGCAGCTCCCTATGTAGGCAGTATACATTGATACCACTGTGACAAAAACATTGTCATGAATATAAAACTTAACAGTGTGTTTGGTGTCATTTGCTGCCATTTTATCAGTTTCCTTAAGAATGCCTTTATATTTCTACAGACGTGTTGCTGTACGTAGAGAGTCAGAATGAAAGAATGCAGCCTGCGTTTCTCTGTCAGAATATATTATTTAAGGACGTCTTGGTGAGCGCTTTAAAAATGGATGCATGTCGTGGTGGGCTGCTCTGTGCTGTCAGTATTGGGGCATCAAGTCAATGGAGACAACACAGACAGGCTCCGAATGGACAGAGAGATCTTGTGGTCTACAGGGTGGCACTGCTCTACACGGAGAAGCCGGTTTTGTCATATGTAATAAAATGATGAAATGGAAAGAAAAATACAGATTTGACATGGCCAGAGCACTTCATGTTACTGAAAATGTCCATACTGGGTGTGCAGATCACTGTTTTTACAACATGTGTTTTTATGATCTTATTTTTTCATCATGTTGTTTCGGGGGAACATGATCGTATTATGGTGGTTGAGATTTGTGGTTATTCTGCAAGATCAATCAGCCTGCCTTTCCATCTCTCTCTCTCTCTCACGCACTGTGTGTGGGTCAGCAGAAAGACATCTCAGGGGCAGCGACAAGAGAAGAAAAAAAAGAGAGAAGTGCATGAAATGATGAACTGCGTCAGGAGACGGTAGTCACACAACCCAAAGCAGTCAGAAAAAAGTAACCTTGGCCCTCAGCAAAGAGACAGGACCGCTGCACTGATGGCCAAGGCTTAGCCGACTGAATGAGCAAATTCATAATAGCATGGTGAAGTCACATGGTACACGCATATCATTTTAAGTATTCAAGGGCAATACGTCTATTTCCTAGAATCGTGTATATCAGTTTATCTACATCAAACTTCAGTGTTTCAGCAATGAACAATCTATTTAGTGGTGTTTGCTAAATGCAAGAGCCAATTTATATTAAAACTAAAACTATTACTGTCAGTTTTAAAGTATTTAGCATGAAAGGCATGGTTGCTATACATACAATATTGTATAAACATCAGTACGCACAACAAGTGAAGTGACAAAAATAGAAAAATAATTTGATAATAATATTATTATTATTATAGTATTTATTTAATAGGGATCAGAATATCACAGACGTGGAGGCGGGATTTTAGCAAATGGCTGCAATATAACAAAGAGTGAAAAATTTAAGGGGGTCTGAATACTTTCCGTACCCACTGTATATATATAGTTACTTGAAATAAAATATAAAACAGTATCTAAAATAAAATAAAACATAAAAACCTTAAACATATTTTATTTAAGTTAGTTTACTTTGATGTCCTATAACAATTAAAACTGAATTTAATAAAAATTTAATAGAAAAAAAAATTACTAAAACTTGCACTAAAATTAAAATGACAACAGAAAATATACAAATAAAAACTAACCGACCTGGCAACCTGGCAACTACCCATAACCTATTCTTTCAGCAGTTTAGAGAGAACAGATCATATCATCTTGGTCAATCTGGTTTAGTGTTGGCACTGAGATCAGCATATTTGCTTAGTCAAACTTAAAATACTTTATCAGGAAAATGCATCATTTCATCCAAAACCCACAAAACTTATCAAGTAAATCTGATACAGTAAACCTGCTTCCTGCTTTGCTGATATACAATTTGACATTTATGACCATTATGGCTGAATAAACACTTCCGGAGGAGTCATAATACATTTAGAGAACAAACTTGGCTACATTTTCCAACCTACTTCGAGGCTAAAAGAAGGAGGCAGGGGGAATATGTGGGGAGGGAAGTGGTGGAGGAAATGAAATTCATTCAGTTGTCCGTTCCGAAGTCTTAAGTGTCTGAATCAATGCCCAGAAAAAACAGCGTGTGGGGTGGAAACCTGGAAAATGGTTGCAAAAATATTGCCAGTACTCACCTTTTGCCAAGACAACACTTTGTACTCTCATCAACAAAACAAAAACAGACAATGACGATGTTAATGCTATCGCCTCACAAGCAGACAACACCATAAGTAGCGGCCAGTCTTTATTATTTTGTTATGGCCCCCTAGTCATGACATATAAAGCAGAAGAAGATAAAGATCTTATAGCCTCTATTTTATTTCTTTATTTATAGAATGACAACAGCAGATTTAAAATTGAAATACCACACACATTCAGAATTTGCCAAAAGTCAGGGTACATTACTCCAGTGTATCCAACATGTAATGACTTGCTTGATGTATTTTTAATAGGTGTAATCAGGTTGTCAGCACATTGTGTTGGGTTTGATTTTTGCTGGGGAGAATACATATTTAAAAGCAGATGAATGAAAAGTGGAAAAGCATTAGGGATGATAATAATGGAATAGTTCATCTAAAAATTAAAATTTGATGAAAATTTTTACTCATCCTCAGGCCATCCAGGATATACATGAGTTTTTTTCTTCCTCAGAACAGATGTGGAGAAATTTAGCATTACATCACTTGCTCAACAATGGATCATCTGCAGTGAATGGGTGCCGTCAGAATGAGAGTTCAAACAGCTGATAAAAACCACACCACTCCAGTCCCCCAATTAGCATATTTTGGAATGAAAAGCCTTGTGTTTGTGAGAAACAAATCCATCATCAAGGCATTTTAACTTTAAACTGTCGCTTCTGGCCAAAATACAGCTCAATAATCCATAATAATCCATCAATAATCCCTCCAGTGGAAAAGTCCATCCGCTATTGTACTCTCATATCAATATCCATAGACATGTTTGTTTAGAACTGTTTTGAACCATTATTGCTTGTAAACTGTGATCTGTGCATATTTCTCTCCTGATTCAGGTGAGACTATTTGTCAATGGAGAAAGCAATATTATGGATAGAGGACTCATATTTTAGCTGGAAGCAGTGGTTTGACGTTTAAAACATCTTAATGATGGATTTGTTTCTTAGAAACAAACAACTTTTCACAAGTCCTTAATTGATGGACTGGAGTGGTGTGGATTACTTGTGGATTATTGTGATGTTTTTATCAGCTGTTTGGACTCTCATTCTGACGGCACCCATTCAACTGCAGAGGATCCTTTGGGGAGCAAGTAACGTAATGCTAAATTTCTCCAAATCTGTTCTGGTGAAGAAACAAACTCCTTTACATCTTGTAAGGCCTGAGTAAATGTTCAGCAAATTTTCATTTTTGGGTGAACGATTACTTTAACTACAGCCCAATACAGAAAATAAAATGTGTGTGTGTGTGTGTGTGTACCTGGTATTATATCATTGCTCTCTTGTTGATTTTGATTGCTTCTATTGTTCTCATTTGTAAGTCGCTTTGGATAAAAGCGTCTGCTAAATGTCTAAATGTAAATAGTCACATAGTCCTCAGTGTTTCAGATCAAACCAGTATAGACAAACAAACCGTTTTTTTAGTGGTCTGTTTAAAACATAAACAGATTGTTTTTCTTTTACGAAACAGCATCCAGTAAAGTGTTGAAATGTTTGAAAGCACTTTGATATAAGGTCAAAATATTTGATTATGAATGCATGCATGAAAGGCAAATATATGGGTCTTCAGCTCGTTTTCAACCTCTGAGCTGTGCAGATGTGTGAGACTTTCATACACCACTGAATTGGCAGACACCTTATGCAATCTGTTATTTCCTTTCACCTCATGCTCTTCATGTATTTATGATGCACTGGCGGTCACCAATATCATCTGTGAAATCATAAATACATTTAAGAAATCAAAGCAAAACGAAATCTACATCACATCACTTTTGTCCTGACATAATTTATTAAAGAGAATATAGCTAATTGGAACTACAATATCAAACTGTTGTTTCAAAAGCAGAGGAAAATCCATTAAGAACCTTTTTTCTGTTTAAATATAGTATTAACTAAAAGTATTTGCACTGTAAATATTGCATTACCCAAGACAGACAGCCCGCTGAGATGTCTTCAAGTAAACCTGACTTAAAAATTATTTTTATGAACTTAAAAAAAAAGACTACAAAACATCAAATAAACCAGCTGTTTGTTGAATTTCTGGACCATCTTTTGATTTCTAACAGTAATGAGTTAGGCACTGAACAGAAGCCGAGAAAAGGCTTTCTTGATGTTATATCCACATCCTATTGCACAACCTGTTGAGAATAGCATGAAATATGAAATCTAATTCCCAGGAATTCTAAAGGTCAGCCAAAGCAAGAGCAATATTCTCCTTTGGTCACTTTTTCAAATAATCCACAGATCAGATGGAAAAACAGAAAACACAGAAAACCCATTATGAAATATTACATTGTTACCAACATTGCATTTATTTAGGAAACACTAGAGGGATAAAATGCAATGCCGTGGGATACGTTCCACGAAGCGCTTCAACCTAAATTAGATTCGACTGATCTTGAATCATCAAAAGAATCCCTTTATGCATAATGCAACTATGTCAGATTACTCTGAATTTGGCAGGTGATTGATTTTATCATGAGCAAGTATTTTGAAAGAGCTCCCTCTATTGGTGCCATTTTATTTGCTCCTGCTAAGATTAAGTTGTTAAAGGGATACTCCACCCCAAAAAGAAAATTTTGTCATTAATCTACCCCCATGTCGTTCCAAACCCCTAACAGCTTCGGCCAGTCACAAGCCTCCCGGGTTTCATCCAAAATATCTTAAATTGTGTTCCGAAGACGAACAAAGCTTTTACGGGTTTGGAACGACATGGGGGTAAGTGATTAATGACAAAATTTTCATTTTGGGGTGGAGTATCCCTTTAAGGCAGATTTTATTTAGAAGTGCTAGCTTTCGCTCGGGCATGTAAACATAAAACGCTTGCTTTAATAATAGCAGAATTTTAGTCTTTGCAAATTTACAGATCTTCTTTATGCACCAAGATCTTGTAACACTCCAAAGAGAAAGGAAAAAATATATGACCCCTTTAAAATAATTTCTTATTTTAAATATTGCAATATTGCACCACTGGTGCAATTCCCCTCTGAATTATGTTAACAAAGGGCTTATAGATATGTGTAGGTAGGCCTGTCACGATAACAACTTTTTATTGTGCGATATATTGCCCCAGAAATAATTGCGATAAGCGATATTATTGTCATTTTAAAGACCATTTTATGCCACTGAATATATAATCATAATGTAATAATCCGGCATTACATGTGCTGTACTCTGTGTAACGTGAACACATTACCGCATGAGGACGTGACAGCAAAAACCAATACAAACCAGGCGGAAGTCTGTCATATGTGATGACGTCAGCGCATCCTCAAACGTGATTGGTCCTACTGTCTCCAGCTCCACGTGAGGTAACGCCTTTTAAGCACGTCACCATTGGTCGTATAAAAGCGCTTGGCAGCAGCGCGCTGACGCAGCCCTAGTTTGAGAGGGAAAATGTATCGCACGCGCTCCAAGTCTAACACCGGAATCGCTTTTAATACGTTCCTTTTCACTGTGCCACTGGAATATACTCAACTGAAAAGACATTATAGTAAAAACTGGTCGTGTATTGGTTGATTTTAGGCGCGGAACTACTAATTTAAGCAAAATGCCACGGACCAAGAAAAGGAGCGGCAGAGGTAAGTGGGATGGAATATCTGGAAATGACCGGTTGTTTTTTTAGCGGCCTGAGGCGCGAAAGGGATTCTGGGGTTTGTAGTTCTTTATACGACGACCGCTTAAATGAAATAAAAGGAAGAGAACTACATCTCCCATCACTACGTGACCCGCATTGGTTGACAGCCAGGAGTGTCTTTCTTTTGACACAAACAAAAGAATAATACACTATGTGAGTCATGGAAATTAGAAAATGTACGTTGGAGTTTCTAAATGTGGTGTTTGTTTTTAAGGGAATGTTGTTTAGTTTTAAATATTAGGAGCTGCAAAAGACACAGGCGCAAGTGGAATGTACAAAACACGGTGGCATTAATTTTTAAGTAAATATAATGGGCGATATATTGCATCACCAAAAATTATTGAGGTCATGTACATATATTGCGCGATAAGTCGATATATTGATTATTGCGACAGGCCTATGTGTAGGACACAGTCTATGCTTTTGCCAGCCAGCTGGTCAAAGTGTCAGCATTGCCCAGTGCCCTGAGTCCACCTGTTGCACTGATAACCCATGTGCAACAAAACAGCACAATGCTGCACTTATAACATGTGTTGCACGTGGTTACAGAAGTTGCACGTCTTTCATCCAGTATTCATTTTCTTCGTGACTTTTATGCCACAAGACTTTGATCACATGAACTACAGAAATGTTATACGCGAGTGTGTTTTTTTTTCAACTATGTGCACTTTTGGTCCTGTGGACTTAGAAAATACAATTTCAAACACACTCTAAAGGTGTATTTACACAGCTAAGTTAAGGCTGCTCTGTGCCTGCTCAAAATTTAGTGTAAACTCACAAAGCTACATAAAAGTCAGACTAAATTATGCCTGCTATGACCCACCCCAACCACTACTATGAAATACTTGTAATTGCTGATCGAATTTGTTATGTGAAATGTCAAATAGGAGGAAGCTGCTGTAACATTCTGTGTTTACACGTTCAGCTGTCAAAATGTGTGTTTGAGGTTAATTCAGGCCATGTGGTCACACTAGCCTGCTTATGTAACACAGGCCTGTTTGGACCAAATAGAGGATAGGAAGAAGGAACCAGGAACACCAAGTCCAAATTTTTCAGCTGCATAAATCAGTCTGTAGTCTGTTATTAAATGTTCTCATCCCATCTGCTCGCTGGATTTGCCCAGGCCTTTGAGAAGAAGAGACTTATTGTGCTGGCAGTCTGCTGTAGTCCTTCACACCATCCCACTTGTTGTTTTACTGTATCTCTGCTGTACTACATCAAGATGTATTTAATTTTCTCTGAGAAATCTCACATAGTGGCTGTTTTGTTTGCATAAGTTCTACAGTAGAAGTTTGTCCTCTGACACTTTGTACCTTTTGCAGATGTCTGCATTTTGCCGGGCTGATAACACATGGCATGACATGGAGACTTAATGGTTGTATAAGGTCGAAGTGACATTCCCACGTCATACGACCGCCTGAAATTAGTTGGAAAACACATTTCTATATAAGTGTCATTACAGGGTTTGTCACTGTTTAAAGGGTTCATAAAATAATTTCTTTGTTCTTTGAAAGTTGACTGAAAGGACATTACTGTTCAAAAGTTTGGGGTCAGTAAGTATTTTTTTAAATGTTTTTTTATTTATGAAAAACGAATAATTATTAGTTCTCTGAAATGATCAGAAGTGACAAAGACATTTATAATGTTTCAAAGGGTTTCCATTTCAAATACATGCTGTTCTTTTCGACTTCCAATTCATCAAAGATCACTGTTTCCTCAAAAGGAAAGGAAAAGGAAAAGTGACACCGAAGACTGGAGTAAGGACTGGATTGATATTGTGAAGTTGTAATATTTCACAGTATTAATAATTTTAGTCTGACTGTAGCATTCATGCTGAAAATGTGCTGATTTAATAATGTAATGCAGCTTTGCAATGAAGTTTTTATTAAATAATGATTTATAGTTTATCTGTTTTTGCAGGGGGACAACAGGGGAATGTCCAGCCGTTCAGTGATGAAGATTCATCTATTGAGACCCTCAGTCACTGCAGCAGCCTCAGTGAAAGAACCAGTGCAGCAGAGGAAGGTGGGTATTCACTGTCTCATTTGTTGTCTATTTTTTTTTTTTTATAATACAGTGCAATGCAAAGGATGGATAAGGTCTTGTGTAGAGCTTTATCAGAGAAGAAAGCAACATTTATGATTAGCTGCCTCTCATCCTATTTGACAGCTGGTGAAACTGAAGAAATGGCTCAAGAGGACTTCCAGTACAAACTGAAGGTGTACATCGACAGCACAGTGGATAAGAGGTTTGTGTTCGTTGGGATTTCTAACATCAACTGTGGTTGATTGCTCAGAATAATCCATTTCTGCTAAAACCTCAAGCCTGCAGCAGTCTGAACTGAGTAATTATGCTCCCTTTCTAGTGCCAAGACCAGACAAGGTGCCCTTGATGGACTAAAGACTGCCATGGCAACCAAAATCCTCTACGAATTCATTTCCGAGAGAAGGATGACCATCACGGACAGCATTGAGCGCTGTTTGAAGAAAGGTTGGCTTCATTTGTGATTTTGAATAGTTGGAAATACAATTTTCTTTAGATGTTGCCATGACATCAGTGCAGAAAGTTGAGTTGGCTGTTTGCACTTGCAAACCAGGTAAAGGAGTGGAGCAGTGTGCTGCAGCCTCGCTGGCGTGTCTCCTGTGCATCCAGCTGGGGTCTGGGATTGAGAGCGAAGAGGTTTTTAAGACCCTTAAACCCATATTTAAGACCATCCTCAACGATGGAGCAGCTAACATTCAAGCCAGACAAGCTGTAAGCGGTCGTGCTCCTCTACTGCGCCTTGAAGAATTAAAATGATTTCACAATCCAGCAAATCTGAGATTGTAACAATCTGTTGATCTCGACTTTTTCTAGTGTGCTACAAGTCTAGGCCTCTGCACTCTTGTTGCAGAAGATGATATCATGGTAAGTTTGGCAATAAAAGCATTAGTACTTGCTTTAACTTTCAAGTGTACGTCAGTCTTAAAGGGATGAAAATAAATGACGCCTTCAATGTAATTTCAAACCCATATGCTGTAAAATAGTTTTCTGTGGACCATAAAGATTTTTTAACAGACTTTTATCTGCAGATTTTCTCCATACAATGACCATTCATTCAAATTATGCTGGTTTAAATTCTCTTAGGAAATTGTTACTCGAATCATTTTGAATATGAGTCAACCTTGAAACCTTTTTGGGTTTTTATCCAAAACAAACTTTTAAACACATCCTATAGCTTTTTGTATTGCTGTTTTATAGCATTTGAACTTGTTACTTGCCATAAAAATAGCCAAGGGACCTGACATGGCATTAAAACACCAACCAACCATCATGGAAATCATCAGCATGAAAACAGATCATTGAATCAGTGAGCCGTATCTGAGAACCAGATCACTTGTGAATTATTTGGTCTTTTGAGCCAGTACTTTCCACTGGTTCTCAAATCTGATTGACTGATTCATTCTGAAATCTGGCTCATCTGGTTCAAGAGTGATTTAATGATCCAGTCAAAGTGGTTCCCAAGTTAACCGTAAACATGTGTGGAGTAGTTTTTCCATGCACTTAGACATGTTGACGCCTCCAAGGCTTTCAGGATTGATTCAAACCTGTTGTTTGTGTCACCTCCAGGATGTGTATGCCACTATGGAGTGTTTTGAGAGCCTCTTCACCCATTCGTACGTCAGGGAAGATGGAAGCAGACCTTCTGTGAATCCTCAAACCACGCAGCTCCACACAAACGCTCTCCTGTCCTGGGCCCTGCTGCTTACCATCTGCACCGGCAGCCATATCAGAGCCATTGTGCAAAAGTAAGTGTAGGAAAACACTGTTTTAGGCCATAGATCCTTGATGGTACTCACAAACTGATCTTGAAGGAGATGTTGGGACCTACAACTAAGGTACACCATCCTCCCAGGTTTATCCCAATAAGCATGTGCTATTGTTTTCAGACATCTCGCTAAACTTCCACGTCTGCTGGAGAATGACGACGTCAACATGAGAATTGCTGCTGGGGAGACCATCGCCCTCCTGTTTGAGCTCATCAGAGATGTTGACCCTGTAAGTTGTGTGTGTTTATAATAAGAAAATTATTTACATTTTTCTAGCATTTTATTAAATAATATTAAAATATAATTTATTAAATAATTTATTGAATTTAATTGTTTAAATGTAAACCTGTTTTTAATAAATATTGTATTTGATAAAATAATATTATTAATGTATTAAATATTTTAATAAAATCAATCATTTGAAAAAAATCTAAATAAAATATTTTATTAAATATTCAATTTAAAGTATTAATGTTTAAATAAGTATTTAATACATTTTATGAAATTATAATGTAATTTTTAAAATTATATTATAACAGTGTATTAAAATAGTATTAAAATATATTTAATTTCTAAATATTTTTAAGTTTAATATAATTATGAAATTAATTAAATATTAAATAATCAATTTATTAAATACATATTAAGTGTATTACTTTATTTTGTTTAAATTAATATATTAATATTCATTTAAATATTAATATCTTTTTTATTGAATATGTATTCATAATAAATTAATAAAATACATTTTTTAAAAAGTATTTAACTTTCAATAAAATTGTTTTAATAGTTTAGTGAATTAATTAGCAAATAACAAGGTATTTTGTGTCATTTTCTGTTTTTATTTGGAATGTTTATTTTAATAATTTTGTTTCTTGTATAATGTGACTTGTACCTTCACAGGAGTTTGATTATGACGACTGGGAACAGTTGTGTGAGCAGCTGAACGCTTTAGCCACTGACTGCAACAAACACAGAGCCAAGACCGATAAGAGGAAGCAAAGATCTGTCTTCAGAGATGTCCTCAAGGCCGTAGAGGTGAGATAGGATGTAAACAGTTGTCATAGTTGACAGTCTCATCAGTGCTGCAGCTCAGACTCTGACCTCACTTCTGTCTCTGGAACAGGAAGGGGATTTTCAGAGCGAGACAATCCGCTTCGCCACAGAGCGAATGGTCATTGACAGCTGGGTGAAGAAGAGGACTTATGATGCCTTCAGAGAGTTTGTTGGCTCTGGGATGAACTACCATCTACAGGTGAAGCTCTCAGATGTTGCGAATAGATCCAAAATGGGATCTTTGAAGTGATTATTGAAGCTTAATTTTCTGACCACAGGCGAATGAGTTCATAAGGGACGTGTTTGAACTGGGACCACCGATGTTGATCGATTCTGCTGCTCTGAAAGCCATGAAGAGCTCCAGACTGGAGAGGGTAGGAAAGCTGTTAATTTTCTATGTGTAGCTGTTTTTTTTTTGTTTTTTTTTCGCTGTATGATATTTTAGAAATTCCAAGTTTTGATTGTTGTGTAATTATATGCTTTTGTTCTTTCAGCACCTCTACAATGCAGCCGCGTTTAAAGCTCGAACCAAGGCCAGGAACAAGTTTCGGGACAAAAGGGTGGATGTTGGGGAGTTTTGAGTTTTTGTAAAGCACATTATTTTTTCTTTCATCTTGCATTTAAGTCTTTTGATTCTTTGCATTCATAACATGGTCTCTTTTTATATATATATCTATGTAAAATTTTAATATTTGCTATCTATAAATTCACTCATTTCTCTTCCACTCTAATTTGTGTTTATATGTAAATGGTGTTGGGTTCGCTAACATCAGATCGTGTTTTCTGTTGTTTGTGTAGTTGTAGGTCTTGTAATGTTATGAATTGCACAGTATTTATGAGTATTTTGTGTAAGTGAATGTCACGATGGGCTGTACTGTAGTGACAAGGCTGTACATTACAAAAAAAGAAAAAAAAAAGATCAATAAAATTGTTGATGCCCCCTATTCAAAAGTCCTGGTTTGTTTTCTTCAGTATCGCTCATAATTATGGATGACTCATTTTAATAAGACGAGAGGCGTTGAACTCTCAAAGAAATGGTTACATTAGACATCCTGAACCTCCTCTGCACTTCATGGAATCTGTTCGCTTGTTTGCTTCACAGTTGCCATGTACACCGATTCACTGAAGCTGAAATAGCCATTTGATGTTTTGTAACAAAGAATCATGTGTCAGCACCATATGACATGTTGTATAAGGACACCTGTGTATCTCACAAACACGCTTTCCCATGGTTATGATAACTTTATGACTTGCAGATCATATGCTATTCCAAATATAACTAATGTTTTACATGCATTTACTTTTACTGTTGCATTGCATTCTGGGTGATATACAGTGTAGCTTTCTGTGTGTTGTAATAATTAGCGTTACAGGGAATTTACGTATACATGACAAAAAGGTGGCCTGATGTTCACATGATGGGAACATTTTTGTTAAATTACAAATAAACTAACAAAAAAATTGCAGTCAAAGCAGTACTATTTTAGATTCAGTTATGTAGTAATAAAATATTTTTAATATTTTTAATTGGGTGTTATTTTTATATTTTAAAGTCTTAGTAATTTTGTGGGTTTTTTAATGTCTATAAAGTTTTTTTTTTTAGTAAGCGTGTGTATACATCATACACACACACGCATATATATATATGTATATATATATGAGAGAGTTTTCAATATCTTAGATATTATATTATGTCATTATATATTGATTTGACCGTTCTCTGTAGATCCCGCCTTCTCGCAGGCCACGATTGGTCGATTATTTACAATTCCTGCACGCTATTGGTCAAACGACTTTTCAGCCATTACCTTCAGCAAGTATGAAAACAATAGAAAAAACCAAGCCCAAAATCGGGACATTTTAGGTAATTTCAAAAATCCCGGCCAGGATATATGTCCGGGGAAAAGAGGACACACTACATAGGTTAAATTTGGAATAGCATACAGCGTTAGCATATGGAAGAGTTTACACAATAAGAGTAGTATACACTGTATCCGAAATGAAATGCTTTTATGTGAAAAACACGTCAAGAGATTTTTATAGATCATACTAAAATAACACTACTTCATACTGTGCACTTTATAGCCTACTGCCCATATACTATACAATTTTTTTATGTGAAATAAAATTAATTATGCTATGACACACATTTCTAACAGTTTAAACTGTTAAAATAGTTTAAGTCATTGAGTGGCATCCAGTTATCAATTTTAAAATGATTACTTTGCAATCCAATTTTGTGTACTTGTCTGAAAATGGAAGTCGTGCGTTATGGGATACTGTAATTAATTTGCACATGCATTATGTTGTAAAGCTACTGCACATTTCGTAATTGGTCATGTGGTTGAAAATTCACATATTACAGAATATACATATTTATTTTTCAAACTCACAAAAAAGTTAGTCACAAATTATGAGTGAATACACATTTGAGGAAATATACTTTATTTAATATACAAATTCAAATAGTATAATTAAATACACATTTTGTAGTTTAATTACAGTTGTGATTCCTTTAATCATGGCTTGTTAATGTTTTCTATATTCACCTCAGTTCAACGGGGTCATGTCATGCATTTCAGCGTAACCCAAGTCAGCAAATAAAGCTGTGTGTCTGAGTGCAGTAAACACACAGCAGCATCTATGAAGCAGCTGGTTGGTGCAGAGCTCTGTAACGTTTCATAAATCAGACCTGATGTTTCCTGACAGAACTCCTCTCCAGTCTGCTTCCTGTTGCCACAGTAGTACTGACGGTTCAGACCGAGCGGCATGAAAAATTCATCTATAGATTAGAGTTATTTTGTCACGGGGCTGCACTGCACATGAAACAGCATCGTCACAGACTTTTGCCTTTGGACTTTCCATCTCTGATCTCCATAATACCATAAAACACTCAATTCAAGTTTCTCCCTGGTCTTCCCATACCCCATATAATAATATAATTTATTAATATATATATAAATAATATATAATTAAAGTATTTTATAAAATAATATAAAATAAATGTATTAATTAATTACTATATAGATATACATATATTTGTAATATAAATCTATATCGTAAAACACGTTTTTTCTTTAATTCATTAAAACAAAGCTCTGTTGTAGATGGTGTAAACCAAATATATTCCTGGTTCGATTCGAATCAGTAATCGAAAAATGACTCGGGGTTCAGTGAGGGAATCATTTGTGAACTCACGACTCAAACCGCTAACTCACGGGCAAGTGCGTGAATCATTTTGACTCATTTAAAAGAACCGGTTCTTAAGCAGGCTACATACATCCAGTAGAATCTTCCAGCGGTTTTTTATCATTAACACTCTCGCTGCTGCTAAAGATGGCTTTAATCAAATGTATTAAATTGTGCGAGAGCAGCAGGTGTTTTCAGGTGTGTTTGAAACCTCTAGTTCAATTTATGCGCGAACATCTGCGAAAATGTTACGTTCATTAGCACAGAAGAACCTAGCATAACACTGTGGTGTATTTTGCTGTACACAAATACACAACGTTTTTTTGTGTACTTAGATAGATAGATAGATAGATAGATAGATAGATTTAAAATTAAGTTTAACGTAACATATAAGGTGAATTCAGGTAACTTAAACGGACCTTTTTGACATTTAGATCAGATTTACCCCAATCTTTTTTGCTTTGTTTTCGGTTTATTTAAGCAGTACAAATGTATAATAATTTAACTAACCGTTTACACCAAAATTACGGTTTGTGGTGCGTTATAAACACGCAAATCGTTCAATATGTGCTCAATATTTTTTTAATCAACAGTAACCTGCAGTAGCTGAATCTTCCAGCAGATGGCAGCTGATCACTGTTGAGAATGTAAGTCCCTAAACTCATCATCTTAATGAGGTTACATCATTAATTATCCTACAAACACATTCACACAGCAACTTATTTCCATTAATACGTGTCAATTATTTCTACTTGTTTAGATAGATCACCTAAAACTTAATGGAGCTTTTGTTTTAAAATTATTACCTCACTGATATCACTAAAACAGGAGGCCCCAGTGTTTGAAACGACCCTAAACTGCAAAAACAGTTTTGCATTTTTTATCAAGAACTCCAGTGGTCTAATTAAGTGGCTTGCAACACCTTTATCGACATGCAATTTTCCCTCTGTGATGGTTTAAATCAGAGACCACTGAATTTTCCATCACATAATAGGAAAATACACCTCATTAGGCTCATGCGGAGGGTTCAAATGTGCCGCCTTCATATCACGATCATGATAAATTGTGTATTAAATGTAATTTTGGAACTGGATAGCAGTCGTGCCAGCACGTGCTGTTTTTTTTCAGCCAGGCACAGATGTTAGGTGACTCCTCCAACATGTGACGCATAAACACAGAGCAGCCAGCCTCCAACAAAAAGACATACGCGCTATGTTCATTTTGGCCAAAAACCCACTGTCACGGTGGAAGCCGGTGCCACACGATCTCGTGATGGAGGCCAGTGACACATTCGGACGCCCACAGGGTCTGACAACTGTTTACTGGGCCGTGCCAAGCGGGGTAATGCTGGGGTTCATGGGAAGGCACCTGTTCACGATCAGCATGAGCCAGAACCTTGGCACTGGAATAGCGCACAGCGGGTTTGCCACTTTAGCTCCTCTATTCAAGTGCAGATCACTATATTAGATCGCTGCTAGAGCTCCATTCACACAGACCCGCCCACATGAGGTTATACAAGAGCGCTGATAACATAAAAGATGGATATTACAAGTGTTACAATGGATATTACAAGATATTATAGATCTGCCGCCTTTGCCAATAATAGATTTGAACGTGTTGTAGCATATATTTCAAATTTACTGTATGTTTCATAACATGAAAATGATTATTTCATGCTTAAAAAAGATAAATACACGCCTTTATGAATTATATCCATTAGACAATTGTATGCAATATAAAGGAAAACTATGCATTAGAGTCTTTTTGGAATATATAAATTAGAAACGTCAAATAATCTACTATACATTTTGTGTTCTAATTTATTAGCTTTTTAAAAATACCGTGGTGGAGTGATGGCAGCGAAATAATACCATAGTACGTTGAAATGTACAATAGAATCAAATTATTTCTGTACTTAAATTTCATAGTATTTACATCCCTTACAAACAAGTACGCAAAGGTTCCTTGGTATTACTGTGTTTTTGGCCATGTAATTTTGCCAATTCTGCCAAAAAACATGGTATTACATTTACAAAAAGTATAAAAACAAGTACAGAAACATACCATGGTACTATTTGTAATTAATGCATTAATTAATTTTTTATTTATTTTTTATGATGATTTTTTAAAAAGAAATTAAATTTATTTATTCAACAAGGATGCATTAAGTTGATCAAAAATCATAGTAAATACATTAATAATGCTATTTCTATTCGAAATAAATGCTGTTATTTTGGATTTTTTTATTTATCAATGAATCCTGAAAAAAAGTTTAATGGTTTCCTCAAAAATATTAAGCATGACAACTGTTTTCAACTTTGATAATGATTAAAAAAAATGTTTCTTTAGCAGCAAATCAGCATATTAAAATGATTGCTGAAGGATAATGTGACACTGAGGTGTCACTGATATAATGATAATGAAAATTCAGCTTTGCATCACAAGAATAAATAACATTTTAAAATATATTAACATAGAAAACAGTTATTTTAAATTGGAATAATATTTCACAATAATACTGTTTTTACTGTATTTTTTTTAATCAAATAAATACGGCCTTGGTGAGTAGAAGAGACTTCAAAAACATTTTTAAAATCTTACCGACCCCATACTTTTGAACAGCGGTGTATATGTCAACCATAGTATTAGCACAGAATTCATCCAAAAAGTGTCCCACATACGTTTCTTAAACATTTCAGGTAAAATATATAAGAATCTTTTTAATTTTTAATATATGTTTTACCAGTCAGCAGGTCAGTGCATCAGTTCGCAATGTCATAAAGTCTGGAAATCTGTGTGGGAAGACAAACAACAAAGGGGACTGAAAATAATTCAGTTAGTCCTATTAGAACCGATAAAAAGCCATTTAGCTGAATTAAATGTAGGTTATGGGGCTGTGGGAGCAGATTTCAGTTCAACCGTGGTCAGTTAAATAAGAGCAATCATGAGTAAATAGAACAGGGAATTATGGGAGAAAGGCGAGAGGACAGGAACTTCAACACAGACGCCCAGCTGGCTCTCTGTGTGTGTGTTTACATGAATGCTTATATGACTGCCTGTGATCCTGTGTGTGTGTGTGTGTTATGGATGTGTGTGCCCACTATTGGCTGCTCAGTAGGATGATTAAAGCACACTTGCCCGTGCTCTGGGGGTTGTTGCCAGGGCTCTGAAGGAGAACGCAAGCTGATTGGTTCCCTCAAATGACTGAGGATTCCAAACTAGTCGTATTAACTCAGCAAGCAACCCGACCTGAGAACACATCTTAGTCAACAACTCTTACAAAAATCCATAAAAATCAATTCCACGCTTCACGTTAATTGATTTCTTTGAAGGTTGCCTTTCATTTCCAAAGAGATCATCAAGGCCAAAGTGGCATCTTTTTGGAGACGACGCTTCGTCTCAGAGACTAGACGGAAGCCACATTAAAATGCACACTGTGTTTTGCAGGAGGTATAAAACTCCGAGACGGAGGATGATTTTAAGATCGGGATGAGCCGAGATTGTGAGAGAACTTCGGAGGCTTTAGGGATGATGGAAGGTCAAAGATACCGGCGTTCTGGATTAACATTTTCACTGCACAATTTTCTACTCTGTCACCCTTAAAATAGTCTTATATCACTGATAACCTCTTTACAACACCTCTCAGAAAAACCACAATTGTGCAAACAAAGGCGGCAATTACTGCCAGTCATGATTTCATGCATCCTTCGTCTGTTTTATTATGCAATTCAAAATACTAATGCTTCAAAAGTATCCCGTTGTCAGTCTTTTACAGCTGTAGTAAATACGTTGGCGTTATTTATTGACCGGCTGAGTTTTTCCATCAGGCCTGAATGTTGCTTTTGTGCTTGTGAAGCAGGGTTGAAAGTGAAAAGAGACAAAACTGCTCCTGAAATTCAAAATATGAGGGTGATTTTTTTTTTCTTTTATATGTTATGTCCATTTTAAGTAGACTGAAAGAGTCACTTTTTACAAATAAAAATAATCAAAATTATTGAGGATGACTTTTTCTTTATTTTGACCAATAAAATGCTTCATAGAATGGTGAATCACAAAGGTGTAAATACATCAAATAAAATAAATAATCAAATGCATGAATAAACACCTCCAAGAATCAAATCCAAGCGTTGGCTGTTTTACTTTCTCTCATTGGAAATGTTGTGTTGAAAAGTGAGGGTTGGTTTGAAGGCGTTTAGCGTGTCCTTAGCAGCCCTCTGTACACTTCACTGCAGCTATTGCATGTTTTCCTCTCTCGGCATGTCTGTGTCTTGCTCTTTCCCTCTCCCTCTCTTTCCCCATCTCACTTCCTTTCCATGTACCGTTCCACAAACAACCTTTTCAACTTGATTATTCCATCCGTGGAAATGCCACGCGAATTGTGAGCTGTGATATTTATAATAAAAATCAGTGCAACGACCAGAAGTTACACCTGCGCAAGACAACGGCCGTGTCAGGAAACGTGCGTTTCTTCACACTTGATGGACAAGCAACAAATGAAAATCTAATAGATAATGCAAAAGGCTGGCACCGAAAACATAAAAATGGTAATCACATTTCAGTCGAATCCTGCCAGACCATGCATATCAAATCAGCCCCACCTATGTAGAACATCCAATCTACTGCTAATCTACCTTTTTTCCCCTTTCATTTCATGGTTTGCATGTAAGCTGCATGAATACTTTTATGACAGACTACACCATATACATGCATCCATGTGTTTGCATGCATTTATGAGTGTGATAGCAGCATATTTTGATGATATTACTTTATTAAAAGACCTTTCTTGTGAGTGACGAGAAGCTCATTATCATCTAATATCTTCTGGGAATAGCATCAGGGAGTCTAATTTGAGCTCTTTCATGATCAGGCAGAAAAATCTTCCACTGGTCCAACTCAGATCCCATTCTGGACAAATGACTAATGTGAAATAAATAATTGCGTAAATAGTAATGCACAAAAATAAAGGCCTACAATATGTTATTCTGCATTAATGTGGTGCAAAAACAATATTCCAGTATGTATTAAGAAAGAAAGAAAGAGAGATTAAGGCCAACAATATGGTATTCTGCACTGAGGTGGTGCAACCCCCCCCCACACACACAAAATTTTCCAGTATAATAAATAAATAAATATGTACATAAAAGCACAAAACTATGAAGGACTACAATATGGTAGTCAGCATTAAGGCAGGACAAAAACACAATATTCCAAATAAAAAAGTAAATAAGCACAAAAATATAAAGGCCTACAATATGGTATCACAAAAAAAAAACATTATTCCAGTATAATATAATATAATATATTATATAATATAATAATAAATAGCACAAAAATATAAAGGCCTACAATATGGTATTCTGCATTAAAAAACACAATATTCCAATATACTTTGACATTTCACCCATCACAGACAAACAGATTACAGACGGCTGAGAATAATTCATCGATATTGTGCATCTAATTTATCTGCCGTCCCTCCTGAGCAGAACATCATACCCCATAGACAATATTTTGTGATATTTTGCATAAATCACAACGCAAAATCTCATTATGGAAATCAGGCTGAAGAGAAACATCTTCTGCATTCCGCAATACCATCACAGCATCCAGATGTTGAATCTACACAACTGATATATGAGCACTAGAATATTCCTAAATTGAATGGATGTGTTACAAATCCATCTTTAACACCACTGCTAACCAAATCTGGCCTGACATTTTTTTGTTTGTTTATTTCCATTTTTAACCTGTTAAATAGCATTTATCACAACACACTACAGAACCTAGTTAACTCCCTCGTTTTCTACATAGTCAGCTCACTAGGTATTTTAACAGAGCTTATATTTATATTATTATATGTTTCTTTGGTGAGAAAGGTTGAGGTAGGGAAATAAATGCGCCAATACATAAACACAACTAAATATTGAAATCAGCGCTTTTCACATAATGCTTTATGAAAAATATTCCTAAGCATTTTTTTTTTAAATTGCCATAAGATGAAATGAACAGTTTCTGTGCATCTCTATTGTATTTGATCCTTATGCATTAAACAAACTGAGATTTTATTACAGCAGTCTGTCAATGCAAAGTGCTATTCACTGCAATACCTGATATTCCAGTTACTTCTTTTCATTGCACAGGGCTCCTTTATCTATTAACCTTTGACCTCTTAGGTCTCAAACCAGTCTTCAGATGTCCCATTATTGATGTCTTGTGATTGGCCTTTTGGTTCAGTCCGACCCCACGCACCCTAATTCACTGGCCGAGCTCTCTTGCCCTTTAAAAACTGCAAAATCATTTTCTCTCACTCAGTGATTTAATGTTATTTCATGGCAGGACTTTTGGGAGGCAATTTAGAGATGAAAGGACTGCAGGACGGTTCAAGGGTGTAACTCATCCGCCACCCCGCAGGACGACAAAGATCTCAAGCGTGTGCGCTTCAGTTGGAGGGGATGATTTAAATCACACGGGCATTACTGTTTGCTAACACCCTGGGAATGGTTATCTATCTAAATCCCGAATAAATACTATAATCTGAAACACAATACGTTGGGGAAATGGACAAGTATGCAAATCGATAGTCCTGAGAAACCATTTAAAGCCGGATAATGTGTCATAGCTGTGTATATAACTCACAGAATGGGGATGATATGAGTAGATGGGCCATTATGAGGGCTTTAAGGGGTTAATGTATTACTAAATCCAGGACATTTAAACAAGGGTTTAATGCTGTAACACTCCAGATCCTCTATGAAACAGCACTCAAAAATGGCATTTCTTAAAGCTCGCTGCTCTTTAAACGCTCCACACGGTTGCTGAAACCTTACGTGCACGCACAGGTCATCTCTTTGAAATCAAAGAGGTTCAGACTCGGAATGAATGAATGAGACAATAATTGTCGCAGGGGAAGGGAAAATAAGAGAAGCAAATGGTTTTAAGAGGTGGAGTGGGCGGATTGAATCAGCAAACTGAATACAGAGCTGATCATTCATCTTCCTGAGGCGCACGCAAAAACACGCACCCGGCAGAGCGACGACGTTCCTAATGGAGTTTCACATTGTTGTTTACGGCCTAAAAACATGTTCATGACCCACGTTTGAGGCCCTCTTATGAATCTTTCTGGACTGTTTACATGCAATACTCTGAAGGCTTCAGGCAAATAGAAGAATTTTTAATCGCTGACTAAAATGTTTTGGACAAACAAGTAGCCCCACCCCCAAATCATGATTTTGGTTGAACTTCCAAATAACTACATTCTGTCAACTACATTGATGTCATAGTCAATGTTTGTCTTTTTTTCCCTTCTTTTTGTCAGTTTTTACTCATCCAAATCCTAGTTCATTAACATGTTGTTTTGTCCGGCACATTTGTAAGCAACCAACTAGTAACCACTGAGAACATCCTAGCAACCACCCAGAATACCCTAGCAACCGCATAGCAACATGCTGACAAGCACCCTAGTATGATTTTGCATGGCCTACTGCATCTAAATTTTCTTCATAAACATAAAAATCTAGTTTTAAACATTTGTTAAAAGTAATATTAATTTACTCAATTGAAAGCTTTTTATGTGAAAAAATACTTTGTTTATTTTTTTTATTTATTCATTATTTTATTTTTTTATTTTTAATAGTATTACATTATTAATATTAATATCAAATTTTATATATAAATTTTATATCATTTTTAAAAATAAAATTTAAAATATATTAATATTTATTTATTTCTACATCAAAATAAAATATTAAATAAAATGAAATATAAAGTATAAATATAAAAATATAATATGTAATGTAAAAATATAAAATAATAAAATAAAAATAAATTAAAAGTTAAAATTAAATAAAAATAAAGAAATTAAAAATAAATTTTAATATTAATTTATTAATTTAATAAATAAATACATTTAAATTATTTTAATAAATTTTATGCACACAAAATGAAAAACGTCTGACATTTGGTTTTATTCAAACCATTACCAATATTCCATCTGTGTATCAATGCAAAAAGCTGTTCATTTCATCATCAATACCATCTCATCTAATAAAAAACAGCAGTCATCGTATTAAAATTGAGCTTCATTCTCATCCATTGAAGTGAGCAAAACCCATCGATCGTCTTTGGTTTCAGTTCTCCTCGAGGCATGGCGGCGCTCTGTTTGCGAGGTGATTGTGTGTTCCCAGGTGACCCCGTGTGCATGCAGGGCCCATCGACACACGCACACTTAACCTTGGAGCTCGCACTTAATCAGCTAATGAATAATTTCAGTGCGACGGACGATCCCCGGGCATGGAGAACACGAGATAACAATCTTGGTTAAAGGTCGCTCAGCAAATTGATGAAGTCATCTTAACTAGTTTTGCAGTATCTCACAGGGGTCTGGCCCTCAGCCAAAACATCACTGGGCATCTGCTCCATAGGACTGTCTCGCACTGCAAAACTGTTATATACGGAGCGGTTATAATAGGGTGGCTGAGTGGTTCCAGCTGGAACAGATGATTGGCTGTCCCAGGAAATGTTTCAGGCCACAGAGCCACCCTCACTTAGCTGTATCACAGAGCACTCCAACTGCGACTGAGCTCGGTGTAATTGACTCAATGAGTCCATTGAGCTGTGGTTTTGGGACGAGAGTGGGCTGAAGTGGGGGGAGAGGGTGGTTATTAGAAATGACACCCAATGGAGCCATTTGGGTGCTGCTGTAAAACCGCAGTGAAGGTCAAGAGTGTTGGTGCTCCAGAGATGCCCGTGTCCTACTCTTCATGGTCATAAATGAGTGTTCAATACACCAAAAACTCAGTCTAACAGGAAATGGACTGCATTAGTCATTTCGTTATTGTAGCTTACATTTAGTTGCGTAAAATGTCTATGTAGAAAACATCTACATCTCACTAGCTTGCTTGCTAAGCTAGTTTTCTAATAAACCTGCAATTGTGTTTTACGAATACTGTTGGCTATTTGAAGAATTACTTTTGCTCCTCTTTTAAAAGTATAGCTTTGGATAAAAGCGTCCACTAAATGCATAAATGTAAATGTATATTTACATAAGATGTCCAGACTCATCATAGCACCACGAGTTTATGCAAGCCTTAGAATCCAAAATAAAAATTTGTGCATTTTACATTTTAATAATATATAATTTTAGTAATATATAAGTAAAAGTCATTATTATAAAGTATTTTCATTTTATTTATAACATTTATTTAAAATATAAACTTTGCTAGAAGTATAAAATTACTTCAAATAATGCCGAAGGAAATGTAGTTGCTTTGCTATTAAACAAACTCTGTGGTTTAAAACTTATTAAAACTAATGTTTATAAATCTATTCTCTAAGTTCTATAAACTATTTTTAATTAATTTTAATTAAATAATTCACATTTATTCAGAATTTGTAATATGTATATTACCCAATTAATTAAAAAATATGAAATAAATAAATGAATAAATTAAAAACGAGGAGACATGGCATATTTATTGTATTGGCTGTATTTCTGTCATTCAACACCATGTTTATATTAAATTGAAATTAAATACAAAGTTCTGTCATGAAACTCTAGATGGCGCAGACAGATTCTAAATCAATCTGATACATCATTATTCACATGGCGCAGCTGATTGGTTCCTTTTCACATCAGCAGCCAATGAGCTTGCTTCTCAACATTCAAATACCTGGCTAGTGTTTGCTGTAGTAGTGCGCTTCAGAAACCCTCCACCTTCCCTAGCTCCACCTGTATAGATCTGCTATGGGGTAATTTCATGTATGTTATATATGGGTGTTATTTCATATGTTATATGTACAGCAGCATATCTGTTGGTGTAATGGCAATAGCAAGTCTCGGTACTTGCTCTGCTGCAGCAGCAGCTAAGCAGATCTATTCCACCAAGACCAAAAACATTAACATTGCCATGCATATTACCATGCTAAATTCTCAGAGAGTTGTCATGACAGAACTACATTAATGCATTAGTGTCTTTGCTCAAGACAACTATTTTATTAACAAAATTTACTTTCCAAAATCCCAATTTATTTAACTGCTACTCACAGACTGCCTACTACAACTTATAAATGTAGTCCTGCGTGGAAAGAAATCTAATCAGGCCCTATGGGATTGGGATCTGATTTCTGTATGTATAGGGCACAACATTGTCTAATGTCATGTCAGGTACATTAAACAGTATAAGCCTCCTATTTTTTTAAACACAATTTGCTCTGAGAAAATTATATGTGGAACTAAAGAGGAGCCATGAAAGGAGATTCAAGTATGAGAGCATCTCAGTCAAGTTGCCTGGCAGCAGTGGAAAAAGCTCATTAGATTTAGCGGCACACAATGCAAACAGCTGGTACATGCTAGTAGCATTTTTTAATTAAAGTAATTTCATTTTTCCTGCGAAGTCCTTATGTGTGTGTTACGGTTGGTACTAATAAAGTTCACGAAGACAAAGATAAACACTAGGAAATAGACTTTAATATAAAATATACTGGAGACAGGAATGAATTACACGCCAACATAAACGAGAACTGACAAACACTGAGGGAGAACTGAGAACTTATAAGCATGAACCAAACAAAGGAACTAATGAGGTAACTAACAAGACAACAGGTGGACAGAATGAACTAAATAGAACACAGGAAAACTAGGCAAAAACCAATCACACAATGGAAACACAAGACATACATGTTACAGTGTGCTTCCACAGCTCTGTCTTTCTGCTTTATAAATGCAGAGTCAGGGCTCAAGACACATTAGTCCTTGATGGCTGAATCAAATCCTGGCACTTGAAAAAAATCGCAAAAAAGTCCTCTCCATAACTTTACATGATTAGAGCAGATTTGTGCCATTTAGCAGGTGAATGAGTTTTGGACGACTTTGCGGAGAACTCACAAGTTTCAATCAGTCTCTGATATGCTAAGAACTCCTCCAATCATATGAATGGGGCTGCTGCGAATTGCTACAGCTGATTGGATTACACACTTGGAATCATGGATTACGACTGTGAGGATACCAAACTTCAATTCCCGAATGTGACAATTATCCTCATTTGGGAAAAAAAAAGATGTCCGGCCACATCCATATAAAGGAGAAAGAGTGGGTAGTATAAGTATTATTTAGCATCATCTACTGCCACCCGTTGAAATAAAGTAAAAATCTTGGGGTGCACAGTCTGAATTGTTCAAATCACAAACAAATGACTCTTATGAACATTTCTTTTTAGTATATCTAAACCATACAGCACAACCAGTGTGGTATGATTCATTAACAAATTACTTTTATGAACTGGTTCGGTTTAGTGATTCAACACCATACAATGTAACCAGCTTTGCTTGATTTAAAAACAAACGAATCTTATTTATTTTTAGTGAATCAAAACCATACAGCGTACCAAGCGTAGAACAATTCAGGAACAAATGACTTTTATGAACTGCTTCTTTTTAGTGAATCAAAACCAGGGCCATCCTTTGGGCGGTGCAACTGGTGCGGTCGCACTGGGCCCCACGCTTTGAGGAGGCCCCGCGGCGAATGGACCGAGGGGGAAATCCCCCCCCACCCCGGAACGCGATCGCGAACGGACCGAGGAACAACCAGAGTAGTATGATTCACAAACAAATGACTCTTATAAATCCTGTCGCTTTAATGAATGATCACAAACACATTTGAATCAGATGACTAAATGAACTCACTAAATTCCTTGCTTTAATTCTGTTTTTATTTACTCATTCATGGGAGATTATAATTTTATAGTAATTTTGTGTATTAGTATACACATTGTTAAAATAGGTTTTACAAAGACAATTCAAAACATAAACTTTAGGTTTGGTTGAATCAGAATAGAATCAAATTGAATCAGGAAAAGTCTATTAATATCAGCCCTAGTCCTTAGTCGATTCTCACCAGGGGTTTCAGTCGTAAACTAAAAGTGAAAGTGACGTGACATGTAGCCAAGTATGGTGTCCCATACTCTGAATTTGTGCTAACCCATCCAAGTGCGCACACACAGTAGTGAGTGGTGAACACACACACACACCGTGAACACACCCAGAGCAGTGTGTGGCGCCCGGGGAGCAGTTGGGGGTTCGGTGTCTTGCTCAAGTGTCTCTCCCCAGTTGTGGTACTGAGGGTGGAAGAGAGCGCTGGTTATTCACTCCCCCCACCTACAAGCCTACCGGACCAAAGACTCGAATCCACAACCTTTGGGTTACAAGTCCGACTATCTAACTATTAGGCCATGACTGACCACAGTAGTAGTGGTTCTACTACTGTACTAGTAGTGGTTCTAACCAAAATTACGAAGTAAATAGAGACCAGCAGGAGGAGGAGGGTGGAATTGAACTTGGGTTTGGACTAAGCAATTAAATCAAATGTGAAACAGGCAAAATAACAGATATTAATCCTCTCACTCATATTCAAATGTCATATTGCTCTCACTGCAAAGAGCACTAAGGATCTCTTCTATGCAATGAGGTACTTTATCTGTTAACAGCCGCAAATAAACCATCACGTCGCGGAATGGAAAGCATGAAAGTGTTCATTATTCCTCCAATAAATGAAGAGAGGTCTTCATGGCACTGTGATATATCTGGCAGTGTTACAATGCTGTTGATTAGAGTGAAAAGCCTGGGATGCGGATTTCGTGCGTTTAATTTATCACGACAGAGCTACCATAAATTTTGCGCTTTTAACGAGGAGAAATGCACCAATGCAGTCTATTCAGAGAGCCGTCCATCATGCTGTCGTGAACCTCTATTAAGAGGAGTGCAACATTTCTGAACGTATAAATCAATTCTATAATATCACCCCAGGCATGCACGACGACCACAGCTTCGGGCCTTTTCTCAGCCCTGATTAAACTCGGGATCCCAGTCGGACGGCTCATTTTCGAGCCCCACCAAAGGAAAAATGAAAAGCAATTTCAAGTAGGGCATAAATATCATTACCAGGTCAGACAGAAAGTAACTATGTGGGATTGCCTCGGAACATAATGTAACTTACACAAGACGACGTCTAGTACACTTGCTATCCGTGCTGAAATTGGTGTGATGCTTGGCTTGCAGGTCTAGGTGACTGTGTCTTACTAAATCTTTTGAGGGCCAATGGCAAGGACGGGAACAGTGCTAATTGTTCCTCCTGTATTGATAAAAAGAGATGTTGGTGCTATTTCAAATCTTAAGGAACTGCTGCTTACATAGAAATCATTTCAACTGAAATGAAACAATGATAATTTAAAGAATGTGACCGAGTCTGCATTAGCATGTTACTAAGCTAATATAATGCCTTAATCGTAAACGGTATAGTATACACAAATATTGTGTGAAATAGTCCATTTTAACTGAATAGATCTATTTGCATTCATACTTTCCAGTATTAAATTAAATATACTGTAAGTACATTTATTAACTGCATTTCTCTTGTCCACCATCTTGATTTTTTTTTTTTTATCAGTTGCTGCTGTGCATTCTGGGATTGTCTAACTTGCAAGGGATACATGTAATACAGGTGTTTAATTTATTTATTTATTAAAAGAAATGAATACTTTTATTCAGCAAAAGTGACATTAAAGGCTTTTAAAGACTATTTCATAAATATTGTTCCTATGAACTTTCTGTTCAAAGAAATGAACCAATGAACCAACAAAATGTATCACAGTTTCCACACAAATATTAAGCAGTACAACTGTTTTCAACATTGATAATAATAATAAGAAATGTTTCTTAAGCAGCAAATCAGTATATTAGAATGATTTCTAAAGGATCATGTGACACTGAAAACTGGAGTAATGATGCTGAAAATTCAGCTTTGAGATCACAGAAATACATTACATTATAAAATTAAAATAGTTATTTCAAATTGTAATAATATTTTACAATATTACTCTTTTTACTGTATTTTTATCAAATAAATTCAGCCTTTACAAGCGTAAGAGAGTTCATATAAAAACATGAAAACATATTACATGACCCAAACTAGTGTATTTTTAAAAAAGATTAAAAAAAGAAAGAAACCACACTTTTCTAATTATTTTGTAAAATAATTGTAATTAATTTAATTAAAAATAATAAGAGGACTATAACAACAGATATACTGTTAAAAATAAATAAAAACTAGAACAAGTATTTGAAAAAAAAAAATAGATTAACTTAAAAATAGAACAAAAAAAGTAGAATAAGTATTTGAAAACTTTCTAGTTGTCAAGCAATTGGTTAAAAGTAATTGTTAAACATTAAAAGTTAATTTTATGTAGGTCCAAATACGCTTTGGGGCAAGTAAAACCTCAGATGTATGTATCTGCAAGCCTGACATTCATAATCAACGGTGTGTTCTTGTGTAACTTATCTTAGTTTTTTAAAGCTAATGACTAAACAAATGTTTTATGCACCCTCAACATTGAGGGCTCAGCATTATTGATTAGATGGAATTAAGCAGGATAACGTAGATTCATATCTAAACACCAGCATTCATAAAGGTAATGTTAATTTTAGTAAAATGCAAATTGAAATGACAGGACTGTTTATTCGAAGGCGTCTGGGAAATGTTAATGCAGAGAACTGCTTGTCCAGAAATCAGTGAGCAGTCACTCTAAATGTAATTACAGCATTTACTGCTTTCTCATCCGAGAAGAGCTCTTATTAGAGCACTGAGCTTAAGTTATTCAGCCGTCGAATTGTCTGTAATGCTTTGGAAACCATCCCTGTGATGCTAATGATATGGGGATACAAGCAAATATTACACTTGTTGGGACTAGTCTACAAGTCGAACATGAGCTCACTTTGGGGTTATTTTTCAGCATTTTTTGTCTCCAAAGTATGCTAAGTCATGAACACACAATCTGTATTCTCTGAACATCCAGTCATTTTGTTGATAAAAGAAGTCAGGATTGATTATTTGCTTCTGTTACAGTTGAACAAACACCTTGAAGGGGCATTTGATGAGAATTTTGCATAGTGCACTCGATATATTAAATCATGTCCATAGCTCGAGGCTGTCCTAGACCCAATATTAATGAATGTGAAAGAAAATAGCTGATATTTTTGCATCAGATCCTATTCTGAACTCAGTCAATTTCTGATTTGCTAAGGTTTTAAACTTTAGCACACAACTCATTTTGAACCGTTTGAATGATATGGAGCCCTGTACAGGACATGAGGGAAACAATTATATATTGTGGCCACAAATTAAGTGCTTGTTCCTACGACTTGTTAATTTGTGAATTTCATGATTTACTAATTTGTTTCGTCAATTTAGTACATTGTGACTATGCTGAACTAATTTGTTCCCTCATGTTCATTTAACACGAGAACGATTTAAATAAACTTAAAACTGGACGATTTAGTAAATCATGACCAGAATTTACAGCAACAAATGAATGAATTAGTAAATTGTGGCCACGTTGTACTAATTTGTGCCAATTGTGGCTCTAAGCGAGATCCCAATTTCGTCGGTCATCCGACGTGACGTCGAGAGTGACCGACTGAAAGGGAACTAGGGAACAAATTCGCGATTTACAGCTAAAATCGAATGAATTAGTAAATTGTGGTGACAAATTAAAACTAGGGAATGAATTAGTAAATCATTGATCAATGAATTAATCGTGGCCACGATTTACAACAACAAGTGAATGAATTCGTAAATCGTAGCCACTATTTAAATAAAACTAGGGAACGAATTTGTAAATCGTGGCCACGATTTATAGCAGCAAGTGAATGAATTAGTAAATCATGACCACGATTTACAGCTAAAATCGAACAAATTAGTAAATCGTGGCCACAATTTAAAAACTAGGGAATAAATGAGTAAATCATGGCCATGATGTACAGCTAAAATTGAATGAATTAGTAAATAATGGCCAAAATTTAAAACAAGTGAATGAATTAGTAAATCATGGCCACGCTTTACAGCTCAAATTGAATTCAAATATAAATCGTGGCCACAATTTAAAACTAGGGAACAAATTAGTAAATCGTGGCCACTATTTATAGCAGTAAGTGAATAAATTAGTCAAATAAATCATGGCTTTATTTACAACGATGGAATGAATATGTTCTGGGAACGAATTCTTAATTCGTGGCCATAATGTATATATTTTTTATTTTTTTTCTCTGCATGTCACGTCATGACTTCAGGATGTAAGCACCTAGCAAACACCCTGAAACCACATAGGAACATGCTATAAAACATTCTGAATACCTTAGCAAAGGCTAAGCAGCTACCTAACAACCACACACAGCACCTTGGCATCTCATGATGTCGAGTTTTTCACAGACAAGCATCACTTACAACTTTTCTTCTTCATTCTACTATTCAATCTGTAAATATCTGTGAAAAAGAGAGGAGAAAATGTTGACAAATTTCAAAGTGCGATATCCAATACCCAATTTAACTGAATGAATAGGCATGCACAAAACCTGCAAAACAATTTCAATGAAATTACTGATTCGTGACTGTTCTATGCAGGCTACTCACCTACCCAATTTCCAAGGCCACAAAAACACTTGAGAAATTTTAAATTGTATTTCACAGCTCTACAGAGACGTAACTGATCTTCACTAGTCTTACAATCGTGAAAAGGGTATTATTTTCACCTCAATCATGGGCTGAGAATTTATTTTCGACTCATTTTATGATATAAAACAGAATTGGTCTTTTAAATTCATAGCTGCTTAATCTAAAGAGTTTCTAAGATGGGATATTTAACTAAAGCTCATCAAAGACTAGTTCTGCTGGTATTTTTAACACTGTCAAAGAGATAACATAATGAAAGAGAGAGGGAGGAAGCGGGTTTTTAAAGCACCAAGCCTTTTATGTTCCTTCTTATGACCACACGAGACTCACAGAGCGCGTGAAATTAATCTTAATCGATTCCACTTATAAAGCAGAGACAAGGGTGCGATCTCACCATCTGTCTTGTGAGGACAATTTAGATACCTGGAGACCTGAAGTTCATATGCATGTTTAAAAATGGACTGTTCGCAATCATTTTTATTTGTTATGGATCAACTAGATTTACATAAATATCTGGTAAATCATTTATACAGCCTTGTTTAAATTTATTCTGCTTGTGATTCATGAATGAGTCCCAATATATGATTTGAACTAAATCATATTTATAATTCAGTGTTTCAAGGTTAAAATATTTGCTAAGTATCTGAGAGGAGGCTTACAGATAAACCTTTGCATTTAAATGCAGTGGGTGTCCATGTAATTATTTCTGGTGTGCTTATATCAGGGGAACTACAATGTAATTAGTCATTTGACACACTTTTTTATTCTAAAGCAACAGTGCATTCAGAGTAGAAATGCTAGCATGGTCGCAAGAAAGATTTCATTTTTGTAAAGACAATATGTTAGTAAAATAATAAACTAGGTAAAATATGCTAATAGCAATGGATTCATCTGTAGAATTGAAAAAAAGATGTTAGCTAATTAGTCCATAGAAACTAATAGTATACAGGATAGTGGCCCTCCAGGACCGAGTTTGGACACCCCTGAACTAAATAGTTCCAGAGCTAACATTTTATGGTAGTTATTAACCCTTCCCAATAGGGGGAGCACTTCTGCTTTACTCTGATTGTATACCCTGCTAATAATGTCATGTTGTGTGGGACAGCTTTCACCTCCAGTGCCCAGGTCAGTCATCATTAAGCTCACTAGCAGTAGATTCAGGACTGGCACCTTACTGCATCACAGAGAGGATGAACTATTCTGAAGGGAACAGTGTGTATCAGTGTGCGTGTATATGTAGCTTCAAAATCACACACACTAAATTCAGGCACAGTCACTGTCAGCTGCCTCTAAATTAGGCTATTCCGTTCCACTGCCCACTTGCACAGCAGCTAAGAAAAACCGAGAAAAGAGAAAGAAGAGTTTCTTGGTTTAAAAAAAAAGGGCATGCTAACAGTCCTCAAAGTCTTTCTTAGTAGGGTTGATAGTTTTGAATATTTACACTATGTCTGGTCCACTTCATGACTTATTTTGATCAAGAATTGTTAGCCTAGCCTGGAAGAAACCATCTGATCGTCTGTACAGCAACCAATCCTAGTTCATTTTCTCTCTTCAGTACAGTTTAGTTGTAAGTAAATCTGAAACAAATAATACCACAGTACTGCACAATTACAAAGCAGCAAGAAATGGACAAGCAGAAAATGTGTTTTTTTTGGCTACAAAGTAAACAATGTAAAAATAATTGACTAATATGTACTGACTGTATCACAGATATTACTAAGAACCAGTATATACTTTAAACCTTGTATACTTTGGCAAACCCAGCAACTTCCTGAATCAAGCATTGATTTTCACAGTCTGGTATCTTGCAAACACAAATTTATCCTTGTCTAAACACCACAAAAAGATTATAAGATGCACATTATTGCCATTTAACTTCAATAAAAACATGCTACCAGGTGATTCAATAAAGAGTCTCTCTCATTTAAAGTCTCAAACTCCTGTTGGCGTTGAATTAAATGACTATATTCAATCCAAAGCATCTGCGAGGAGAGTCTATTTTAGATGCAGTCCACTGGGTGAGTTTTTATCTGCCATCGCTCTGTCTCTGCCTGGCTTTGCTCATGACAGGTGAGCTAATTATCCTTCCAAGGTTATTTGGCTACATCAACACTTTTAGTTCAAGCTATTCAGCTCCAGCTGTTCAGATAAATAGTTAGAAATCACAACTGAAATCAGTCCACATCTATAAGCTTCAAGATCATGGCTGCTGGTAAACATTTTTTTTTTTTTTCAGCAGATGAAAAATAAAAACAATGACAGCCGATGAGAAACAACCAAACTTGAGCATTTTAAGTGGCAAATGGCATTACTGCAGCACACTTATAATAAACAGAATGTTATTGCGTGCTAATATAGTTAACATTATAGTTATTTTCTTGTTAGTGTAACCCCTTCGATTCTGCTCCACGAGCGGGATTTGAATCTGCATTTCCGGCATGGGAGGTAGGCACGTTAACAAGGATGTTAAACACTGTAGCCCCTAGCATCAGTCACTAGTGCACTTCTTGAGATCAGGGGAGTGAGGTTTACCTGCACAGCACTTACTAGCTGGCCTCCGTTACATGAACAGACCGCCTGAAGGTCTGGACTCCATAGCTGCTTCATCGGCTAAGGATCGTCCATGAAGCCGTCTGACTGACACGTAAAGCAACCAATCACTTTTTGTTTGTTGTAGTGTACTGTTTAGAGGAGTGAAAATGTAAAGTCGATATCCCTATGATAACAGACCGGCATGCATCTAATACATTATTCATTCAAGAACGCTGTGCAAGTGAAGTGCTGTGGGGGTGCTGTGAACTTCTCATATTTTAGAAAATCCAGCATTTAGTTGATTCTGATGTGCTCATTGTCGCAGTTGTAAACACAATGGTTTTCTTCTTCCATTAGGGGTTTGCCGTCACAACGATTTTGTTTCCAGATGGACCGTCAAAGAACGTGACAAACACATCTCCAGTAAATCCTGTAGAATTCAACCAATCAGGTGACGACTTCAAAACTCCCTAAGTGTGTCCCATTTTATGTGTCATGCATCAGACATTCAGCCAATGGTCTGTGGGCGTGAATGTCCATTGACAGCTTTTCAAAAGTTGCCAAGAAGCGTTGAATTGTGATAAAATACAAATTTTCACATGCAACATATAAATAAAAAATGTTACATTTTATTATATTATAGTATATGTTTTACCACTGACTTGCCTCTGGTAAAGGCCATGCGACTCTGCACTCTCTCATGGACAGCTTTCTCTAGGTATTATAGACCTGCTTGGCCAAGAGGAATCAGTCTTAAAACATGCATTGAATATCTTCAAATGAATTGTTTGTTGAAAGCAAAGCACGATTTCCATGTTATGGAACACTGTTATGATTCTGACCCAATTGTGCAGTTTCATAATATGACTCTGACATCTGCTTACTCGCAGCTGATGTATCTGGATTTGGTAAGACACACAAGGTCCAGATGAGCGTGCGTGTTTCTTCATCATGATCTGACTCCGCAATCCTCTATAGGTGAAGCAGAGCACTGCTAATTCATTTTAGAGGATGAAGCTAGCTTTAATCTAATCACTGCATAACACAGTTCTGCCGTATATACAAGAATCACTGACCTTAGCAAAGATGCTACACTCTGCCTCTGCAAACAACAGAGAAATGTCAACAAGTAGTAGGAACTGGGTTCTGGAGGGTAGGTAATAAAACTGACATAAATGTTCTCCATACCTTTAAGAGACAAGCAAGGAAAGGTTTTCTCCCTCACTTTGAAAGAACAGCCTCAAGGTAGCTGTAGTTCACCCACCTGCTGTGCTGAACTAATAAAATGCTTGAAAGTGACTCTAAAATGTTGCCTGGGAGATGTGTTCAGCTGCAGTGAAACGCAGGTCGTGTTCTCTAAAGGACAAGAATTAACAAACTGACAGAATCAGTTTCCATGAAATCACATGCCATTTTTTCACATAACTGAAATGCTATATATATATATGTACATTATAGCTATATATATAAAACCGAGTCAAGTGCTTCATCTCATTACTCTCCCTTGTTCCCCATGTCCATGAATTTGCATGGGAAAGGGGCTAGTGTCGGTATACACTGGGTTCATTGATGTCAAAACGTCATTGGTATTTCAACAACTGTAACATATCCAAACTAAAATCATTCTGATGTTTCATTTACTGTCAAAAAGTGTAGTGCTATATGCAGTCAACCTCCATTTTTTGGCTTAAAATAGAAAAGAGTACAAAGATAGTGTTTTTACTGTGCATTGTGTGAGTTTTTCGGAAGTGAACGTTTCATAGCACTGTAATGATTTTGACAATGGGACAGTCAGTAGTGCCTTAACAAGCTATCCTAACTAATAATCACTAAACGGGTATATCTGCACATGCTAGAACACCTACTTACCAAACTGTTTATTTTAAACAGTCTTTATTAAAGGACACTGGTTGGTTGAAAAAAAGAATTAATAAAGGTCAACTCTTCAACACAAAACCCCCACAGAGTATACAAAATAAAATATGGCATGATATGGTTTAAACATTGGCTTTTGTAGAGGTCTTGAAAAAACAACAAAACCAGACCCCCTCTACTGCTTGGCAAAAAAACATTTTCAAGGTACAATTAGATTTCTTGCTTGACTTTGCCTGAGACTGAATACATTGCAATACTCATATTTCACCCAAATCCTTAGAAAACCCAATTAAAACGTAATAAATTAACACAAGGCACTTGGCGCTGACAGTCTCAATACTGTATGAGTGATAAGACTGGCTATATTGTGTATACAGGGCACATAGATAAACAGAAGAAACTGTCGTATGACAATGGGGCTCAATCCTGTTCCTAAAGATCAACCTACCTGCAAGGTTAAGTCCTAATTCATATAAAATATTCCTGAATCTTCTAATCAAGGTCTTTTGGTTTGATTTCAAAATTAGGTGCGACTCTAAACTCTAGAGGAAAGTATATCTTTAGAAGCAGGATTGAACGATCCACGTTCCCTATCCATAACTGATTGAAGTAATTTGTAAAAGGCAACTGAACAGTTAACTCAATAAAGGATATCCTAAAATTGCATAGAAAAGATATATGGTGAAGTATATACATTGTGTAGAAGCAAACCAATTGGTCACCTATGATCGGACTAGTTTAATCCCCTGCCCCGTGTCTAGTATGCTGGGAGGGAACCAAGAAAGTTTCAGTCTCCTGACGCAGCGCAAACATACACTACACAGCCACAGGAGGTTGAGTCCGCAGCACCAGTTCGCCACAGCCATCAGTGGGTAAGTGGCCTTGGGGAAGTGCGTTTTCCAGTGCTTGGCCACATCGCTTCCGGTGGGCAGGTGGAGAGCGTAGTCACTCCAGGGTTTGGACACGCCGTATATTGCGGAGATGACCCGACCCCTCTCTGACCACTGCACGCCACTGTCAGGATCACAGTTGTATTTCACCCACTCAGCAGTGAAGTCTCCCAAACGAGGGGCTTCCCTGGCTTCGGCATCCTGGACAGGGCTCATCTTGGCTCCTTGTACTGCCACATACATCTTTTCCACCTTTCGTACCACCTTCACCCATGGCGCAGAATTCTCAGTGTCCAGGACCAGGATGAGGCGGGAGGAGAAGCTGGTGTTCCGTTCTTTCCACATATCAAGGATCTGTTGCAGACGCAAGCAGTCGCCACCTGTGGACAAGAAAGGTTGTCAATCAGTGGAAAAGGTGGGTGCTTC
Organism: Sinocyclocheilus rhinocerous; assembly: GCF_001515625.1. Classification (NCBI taxonomy): domain Eukaryota; kingdom Metazoa; phylum Chordata; class Actinopteri; order Cypriniformes; family Cyprinidae; genus Sinocyclocheilus; species Sinocyclocheilus rhinocerous. Next base: position 464,010 of record NW_015648635.1, on the reverse strand, counting down.
TTTTCTTGACCAAGTGACCAGAATAAGCTGTACCAGACATTTGGTCGCTTACTACCAAGGGTTTGTCAACTCTAGACTAGTTCAAACAACAAGACTATTCAATCATCATTGCACCAGCTTGAATTCAGTAAAGAAATTCACATTCAAAAATACAGAAAGTGCTGAGAAGATGTGATGGACTGTTGCTGCAGGGGAAACGGAGAGAGACGGTGCGAGCAACACGGAAAAGGTGTAAAATATCTGACAGTTTGCCATGCTGCGGGTAAGACTGCGAATAACATTCGGCAAGTATCTCGTTCAAAAACTGAATGAGGATTCCTGGCTGTTTCTCACCCACCCTGGTCTGATCAAACAGTATGACAGAGACTGTGACATCCCATATCGCTCATAAGGATTAATACCTCACTGAGTTACAGGACACACACACAGGCAGGAAGATAAAGCATGGTGGAGCGATGGAACCAAGATATACCTTTACAGTTTAAAGAGCTTTCAGAACGATAAATTGCTAAAGCCCAGTCAAAATAAAAGCATTCATGCCTTGATCTTTTTTACAAAGACCTGAAAAAGCAATATTGATTTTAGCATTTAAGGACCTATGATATAAATAACTACCAATTGGTATATGATATACAGAAATAAATTGAGTTTAGGTATTCCTCCATACGTTTCAATAAAAAAACATCTATACATCCTCCGATTCATAGCCTTAACTCTCAGTTAATTTAGATAATTCCTGCCCTACCAATTGCACCTGCTATCCAGCTCTTACCTGCCAGAATCCAGTCTCCGCTGGGAAGTGTGTGGCCACTGTAGTAGAGGATGTAGGTGTCATGCCGTGGGCCTTCTGTAGTGCAGAGCTCCAGAAAAGAGCGCAGTTTGGCCTGCAGGGTGTCCAGGCTTAGACTGGTGGAGTAGTCACATCCGAAGGTCTGGATGAGGTGGTGGGAGAAGAGTCGCTGCACAGCATTCAAAGTAGCTGTGGTGTGCAATTCCTGAGCTTGCCCCGGAGGCAAAAGCAATGGCTGTCCATCCGCACTGCATCGCATTGAGAAAAAGAGGATAAAATGATGGGTAAAATGTGGAAGAGAGGCTGATGCTTCTGAATTGCCAACTGGGTCACCTTGACCTTCTGAGTGTACACTAACCCATGTACAAAAAAAGAAGAGGGGTAAGCACAATGGAGAGTGAATTAAAAAAGGTCTTGAAAATGTAAGATGCAGGAAAAGGTACAAAGAAAAGGAGAAAGGCCATAGTAAGGATGACGTTAATCCTTTTGAACAATGCAAGCAATTCTGCAGCTCCTCGCAGAGTCAACCTAACCCGTTCTGCCTTTCTAAAAGATCACGGCAAAGCTTCCGCTGTAAATATCACCCAGAACTGTACTCGCTAATAACAACTGGACAATTAACAACCAAGACCTTTATGATCCCCCCCATACCCTTGCTTCCCATAGATTGTGATTATAAAACCAAGACCAACTCTTTGTGGTGGCAGTGTTGAAAGATTATTTCCCATGCTTTCTGAAAACTGAAATGGCAAGTCTAAGGCACAGTGACCCATGAAAACTACCCAGGCAGGTGCTGAGCTATTCAAGCGGAAATGACCGCTTCTCTGAGCTCGTTTGTCAGGACTCTTTCCTTTTCTCTCAATCTCGTAGCTTTCCTGTTTGCATTTCTTTACCGCTTTAGATCCTTTTTTTTTCTGCTCAACCCATCCCTGGTTCAATGCCTCTCATTCCCAAACACAACATTTTAAAAATAATATCATGACCAAAGGCAACATTTTAGCTGAAATGACATTTCACAAGAAGTTTACTAGCCACAAGGCATCTATCAGAAATGGTATCACAGCATCTGCTAAGAATGAAAACTAGCTCTTGCTGCTGAAGGCGAGCCTGTCGACCTGAGCATTTCTCTCTCCTCCCTCCCTCCCCTCCCTCTCATCTTCCCAAGAGGCCCTCGTCATGGTAACAACATGATCTGTACCCATCAGATGGAAGATTACACCTTGCTACATTCCCCTCATGCACCCACTTCACACAGAGCCTTTTCGAAGAGGCTTTTTGAAGAGGCTGTGGAGCTGCATCCTAATCAACATCATAATCAGCGACCTGACTGAAGGCCTGCCCTGTACCCCACCCTCGCACTCTCTCAGTATGCATGGCACATGCTTCTCCCAGCGGGACCAGCAATAGACCCAAGTTTATTAAAGGCTATGAGTTTATTTAATGCTAACATATGTTCATAAGATCCAATTCGGGGTGGTTTTCCACTCTTCTTTTTCTGGACACTTAGCAAAGGACTGATCAAGATGCACATTCAAAATGAGCAAGAGTGAGGCAGCAGATCCCTTGATAGTGTAATGATGATTATTAATCATCTTCCTGATTTAGCTCCTGCTACACATACAAAACAAGCTGTTTTAAATTACTTCATCATCATAGTGAAATCACAACCATGGCCAGATTCAAAAATCAAAAGCTATTCAGTATTCAGCAACTTGACCTGACGTGCTGAACATCAACGTGAACTATGCTGGTAAATAAAGTCCAATTAAAAATAGAAGTAATTCGCATATACTGTCAAAGTCTTAAAGGTAGAGTAGGAAAAACCTTAATTATAAGGGTCAAAGAAAGGATGGAAATAAGTCATGTAAAACTGTTTTTAGTTAACAAAATATGATAATCATTATAAGTGGACATTAGGAAACATGCTATGCAAGTGTAGACCATGGCCCACTTAACACCAAATATTTAATATATAAATATACTTTTGCCGTGGGTACAGATATTTAGCTTATATGGATTTTCTATGAAACTGAATTGGGCTTGAAGTTCAGTCTTGCATTGCTGCTAATATTATTCCTGTATGATAAATTACAAATGTTTCTCAGTTGTAAGTCACTTTTAGCTTCTGCTAGATGAATACATGTAAATGCATGTGAACTGATTCTAAGAAATATGATTCATAAGAAAACTAGTTTCTCAGGTATTAATGTTTGTTTTACAAAACATAAAGGAGAAGCTTTCTGCAAGGTTATTGATTTCTATCAATGTACTTGTGAACATGCAAGTCAGAAAATGCCTTTGAATGCCATATCCCTGTTGTGTATATGTATGTGCAGTTACCTGCTGTAGCAAGTGGGAATTACCACTGCATACCCAACGCAGGTGCCTCCCAAGCAGTTGCCCAGTTCGTGGAAGAGTCCATGAGCCAGAGACTCCAGTGGCAGTACCACTAACAACACACTCATGAAGAGTCCATTAGAGGCCTGTGGAGAGGAACCCTAAGTGATCAACAACTCTGAAGTGGATTCAAAGGTACATCCAAACAAACACACTCGAACTTCATGGCAGAGTTAAAAAAGACTGATATTATACACATCTTGATGTATGCAAATGATCACAAAATCACAATAAAAGAGGCTATGCTGGCAGTAGCGTACTTGCATACTACTCTACGTGCAATTTAGATTAATTTCAGCATAGATATTTGCTTAATTTGATCTTCATTTTTTAGTGTTCTAGATCCTGTAGCTCATGTTGCATGGCGCTAGCAACACTATGGTCAAAGTTTGAACTCTCAGGACGCTCACATACAGATAAAATGCATAACTTGAATGCAAAGTCATTTTGGATAGAAGACTGCAGAATAAATTGACTATCAGCCACCATTTTTCCATCTGTTTCTTGACTCATTATTTGATCTGTTTGCCAGATGCCACATGCTAAATTAAACATGCTATGTGATGATGTCACGTGAATCTAAATTTAAATTCTACATTTTTCTGTTGTACGCTACATACATACAATTTGCTTTAAAAATAGTGCACAATCTGCAGTCTTCAGTGAGTAGTATGCTAGTATTCCTTTTGTTCTCAGGCCTGTTCATTTTAATCAAGTGTACTACAGCCTGAATATACCTCTGACTCACCTGCATACTGTTTGCCTTGGCAAAATCATTTAAAAAATAAATGATATAAAATAAAATTAATTTATTATAAAAAAATGAAACACTGCATTTGTTTTACACGCTGAATAACATTAGCAAAGTTGGAAGTGCTTCTAATGACTCGTTGCAGCATTCATATCTTAACATTAAATCTCAAGTGAATTACTATAAAGGTTAGATTAGGCCTGATGGATGGTTTATTGAGTTGTCCCCATTTAACATTATGCATATTTGGTGTAGATAAGATATTATGGCATATAGTGTTTTTAATACGTTAAAAGAATACTTCTACAAAAATATTAAGTAATTTATGTTATCATTTACTCACCCTAATGTCATTCTAAACTTGCATGACTTACTTTGTTCTGCAGAATGCAAAAAAAGGTATTTTGAAGAATGTTGGTAATCAAACCATTTTGATTAGATTGACTTTTATTGTATGGTTAAAACCAGTTGACACATTCTTCAAAGTATCCTAATTTGTGTTCCATAGAAAAAAGAACGTTATACATGTTTGGAACGACATGAGGGGGAGTAAATAATGACAGAATTTTCATTTTTATGTTGTTAATGTCAAGTATTGTCAAACAAGATTCATGATATCTAGATAGATCAGAATGATTGTGAAAGCATTAATCAACCTGCATTACCTGCCATGAGACAGCCCCTAGTATGATGGTGGACATCAGGCAGAAGAGCACCAGCCGTTCGGAGATGAGGCAGAAATGACGCATGCCCCTGGAGGCCATGATCCTGTCCAAATTTAGTGTTTGTGAGTGCTGGGCCGCCCACGTCTTCTGACACTCGCTTAGCTTGGTGTGGAAACACCATAGCGTGACAAGGAACACCATGTGGCATAGGATCCACAAGAGACCAAAGACGCAAAAGCCAGGGATGACCAGGTACCAAACATCCAGGTTACCCAGCTTAAAGGCACAGAGCACAAAGAATGCCAGCTCAACAAATGCCAACGGGAACAGAGAAAATCTCCTCCACAGATGACCGGCTGAGAGAAACTGCTTCCAGCGTTCTGTCGCCGACAAGCTGCTGAAGTACACGTCCAGAAGGGGCTCGCAGATAAGCCGGCCCAGGTAGCAGCTGAGCGCGAAGGGGTTTGCTTGGATCTCCAAGGACTTGAAGAAGGTAACAGCGGTGATCACAGCAAAACAGGCTAGATTAGGGAGAGCCAAGGGCGACTTCATGCGAAGGTCCACAATGAGGGCCGTTAAAGCGAACGTCAGAGCAATCATGGCCAGTGATTTGTGGAAAACCAAGCTGATGCTTGCGACACCAAATCCCAGGAGCTCTAAAAGCTCGGATGAGGTTAGAACAACTGGTTTATTCATAGCGCTACTGCACAGACGTTCTGTTAGGGCCCAGAGCATCCGAACAGCCACGCTAGCGAGCAACAGGTAGTTTGTGACCTGCTCCTTTATGTCGTTCTCCAGAGACTGGCTGTTGAGGAAGCACAGGAGTCCCTGCAGGAAGCCGAACCACAGGTGGAAGAGACTTAAACTTGCTGACTCCATTGAAAAGTAGTAGTAGAGGATACAGGCTATGGCCGAAACGAACAAACCCAAGATGAAGATGACCAGAATCATGTACTCTGCAGTCTGTTCCCATCGTACGTACATTCCCAAGCACACGGCTACCAGCAGGTTGAAGCTGGAGAGATACCCCAGACAGCGGAGGGAGGACCACATGTCCACACCCTTGTCCGATGACTCTTGGCCTGACATTTTTGAGTATAATCACAGAGGATTAGGCCTCACTCCTCCAACACTAGGAAAGATAATGTTGATGCATTCCACTAAAATCAATAATAGGACAAAGAGTTGATAGTCAGTGATGCAATTACAAAAACATCAAAAACACAATCATATAATTGAGATATTAATCAGGCATGTGAGCTCAGAAAACTGAATTATCATCTTGAAAAGGTGTCATTATATATATATATAAAAAAAATAAATATATATA
>NW_015648635.1:456500-458053 GCF_001515625.1 Sinocyclocheilus rhinocerous | reverse complement strand
AAAAAAAAAAAAATATATATATATATATATATATATATATATAAAATGTATGCAGAATATACTGTTTTTATTCAAATGCTAACTTTAAAAACAGCCCAACCCTGTGAAATATTCACTGTAACTGGAGTGGAAGGTGTGACAACTAGCCCCGGTCTCAGCTTCATATACATACATATATAAAGAGAGAGGAGATGAGATTTTTTTAAGAATATGATGGTTGTGCAAAATTAAACGGTAACACGATTTTTTGACAATGATGTATAGGCTACATAACAGATATATGTTGACCGATACTGTTCAATACAGGATTAGTAGACGTCAGATGTGAAACTGCCACATAAACAACATAGACCAGACACTCTCAACTGTATCACTGTAAACGCTCTGAAGGCATTAAAATATCGCGATAACACTTCAAAATAGGAGTACTAACAACTGACTTGTGCCATTCAATTCATCTTCGTTAAAAAATAACATATGTAAACTGATTCTTACATTTGTTTATGACGAGTTTTTGATTTCCCGATGTCCATGATGCTTCCGGACTCCAAACTACGGCAGCGCAGAGGACTCAAACGCGAAGTGTAAAATATGCGCTGACATTACGTTCTCCACTTCCATTGATATTGTGTTGGATGTATTTTCAGGTGTTGTTGTCATATACATAGTTAATTAGTCGGGTTGTTTATTGGATATACTATATATAGGTCCGGTGCAAAAATGTGCTGAATTGTTTTGTCAAAAAGTCTTTCTGTTTATAACAAAGATAATGTAAAAGGCTTTCTGTTTATAACAAAGAAAATGTATTGCTGTATTGCTTATTTACTTTTTCCATGTACCAAAAATAAACTCGTATAGCCTTACAGTTTATCTTATTATTTAAAACATATTATTTTGAGTTTATGAATGTGCAATTGTATATGCCCTATGTGCATATTAATGTAATATATTTCTATAATATATAGGCTAATATATATATATATATATATATATATATACATACATATATAACTTAATTGATCCTCCTGCATGTTTATTATAGTAACCTTTAAATATTTATTTAGGATTATTTTATGTCGATTTACCAAGCAAAACTGCTAATGCAAAACCCATTTAATGGTCTTTATCTGGAGTAGGGGATTCCCATAATACTGGCAATATTTTATCATATGTTTTCAGCATTTATGCTTATTTTAAAATCAGAATTAACAATTTCCAATTCGCGGATGAACAAACTCTTTTGAGTCGGTTCTTTGAAATGGATTAGTATGGAAGCCTGTTTCCGCCACTGAATAAAAAATAAAAGCGGTAATTGCGACTTTTTATCTCACAATTCTGACTTTTTTTCTCAGAATTGCGTGATATAAACTCGCAATTGCGAGTTAAAAAGTCATAATTGAGAGATATAAACTCGCAATTCTGAGAAATAAAGTCAGAATTGTGAGATATAAACTCGCAATTGCGAGACATAAAGTCGCAATTCTGAGAAATAAAGTCAGAACTGCGAGATATAAACTCACAATTCTGACTTTTTTTCTCAGAATTGCGAGTTT
>NW_015648635.1:433878-456489 GCF_001515625.1 Sinocyclocheilus rhinocerous | reverse complement strand
GTCAGTAAACAACGGCTCTGTGTAGTTAATGCTGCTCAATGTGAAAGCCCGCAGGTGATGGAGATTTACCGCTGATTACAGAACCGACTTTACTGACAAGATGCGCGTTAAATATCGCATGCGATTTATCGTGCAGCCCTAGTTCTGACCCTTGTGGGTTATAAAGTGTTTCTATCTGTGGGCTGAGAAACATAAAACAATGCATTATTATTTATGTATTTTTGCAGGTTTGCATACTTTCATGATGGGCAAGCTTTAAGTTGTTCTAGTGCTGTGGATAAGATGCTTCAGTTATGATAATTTCTCATTTTTATGCCTGAAAATAAAATACTTAAAATCAAGCATTATAAAAAAAAAAAAACTCTATATAATAGAAAGCATAAATCTCTCTGTATGCTTTAAAAAACACGGTGGCGTACAGTAATCAGGGAAGTCAAAGTAGGTGAAGCGGCTCGCTCCAGCTCTCTTTATGATCAGCCCCGAAAATGGAACCTCAGTGAAGTGTGGCATTTTCTCTCCAAGGTCCCTGCGTAGGTTGGAGCTCCCTGACTGGGTAAATACAAGGCAGGCTGCCTCCCACACAAACTTCTGCAAGCATGAAAAGAGAAAGAGAGCGAGAAGTTATGAGCTCCCATAGCTGTCTGCTACCTACATCAAGGAGGTCTTTAATACCTGGAGAAAGCTATTCTCATTCATCTCAATGGCAGTTGCTCAGCTGGCGCATGACCATGTTGAAAATGTAGGAATTGTAAATCAGGAATCTGCCATTTTTGAGAATGGCTCCATGCCAAAAAAAATACATAATATATGTAAGGGATAATCAACGGCTAGCCATGCATTAAAGGATTTTAATGCACCACGTGGAGGCAAAGAACCGCCGGACGCAAAGCGACCTTTTTTTTTTTTTTTTTTCAGTGGCGGAAACGGGCTTCCATAGATTAGCAGTGATTCAGTCTAAATCGTTCGAACAGCTAATTCACGCACTGAATCATTTGGAGCTGTTTGTCACTGCGTAAAACAGTACATTTACCGTAAAACAGGATGCTTTACACCAGGGGTGCCCAAACTCAGTCCTGGAGGGCCAGTGTCCTGCAGAGTTTAGATCCAACTTGCCTCAACACACCTGCCGCGAAATTTCTAGTATGTCTAGTAAGAGCTTGATTAGCTGGTTCAGGTGTGTCTGATTGGGGTAGGAGCTAAACTCTTCAGGACGTCCGACCCTCCAGGACTGAGTTTGAGCACCCATGCTTTACACAAACAGCGCTGGATTCAGTTTATATTTACCAACTGCCCATCGAAACCAAGCCTGTAAATGCATCCTTTTATTGCAGCAAAGAGGAAGGACTTTCTGAAGATGAACACCTGCAGCTCATCTATTTCAGGTAAACATGTAGACATTTTTTTTTTTGACCAAAACTGTCTCAAATAACCATCGCCATCTTATTTTGACACGTCAAAACACAATCTTTCTATTGAGTTGTCCTGGGGATACACGTAAAAACAAATAAACAGCAAACGCGCAAGTAGTGACACAGCGTTCCTGATTCACACGCAATGTCTGAGCCCGATGTTCTGAAAATCTGACCCACCCTCAACAGCAGGGCTCCAGACAAAATAAATAAATAAAAAATCACTTAAAGAGCCATTGGCTCCTGTAAGAAACCAAATTAGGCACCACTTTTTCAAGTGTGCGCACATGATAATATAGACGTATAAAGAAAGAATGAAATAAAGAGAGCTGTGTATGGTCTCAGAGTGCATTAAAAGGTCATAGCCTTGTATAAATACACCCAATTAGTCCACATTCACCTTTTTGAATGAAATATTGAGGTCATTCTTCACAAAATAGGCCATGTAATTCTGAAGGAACAAGATAAGTGCAACAAAGGGAAAGAGGGCTTTTTTTTAATTAGCACTGACGGTTGAATGTATAATTGAGAGGTCTGAGCCTTTCAATGTGTTTGAATGCTTCGTCAGTCACTCAAACACAAATAAGCATGTTAATCTGTGTTGCTCTTTTAAAGATGTTGGACTATTGCAGGAGTCAATGCTTTCTGGACTTTCTGTGTGCTACACGACTCCATCCACCTCTTCCTCCTCCGCAGAGAAAAATAAGAGAGAAAAAACCTATGAATTATGCACACCTGTACACCTCCACACCACCTGGCAACCTGCATGTAGCATCACATTAAAAAGGGGCATATAAAATATAAATACCGCTCTTCCGTTCAACACCATGATGTGAAAAAAAGAGCAGCAAGCATCTTCAGTCAGGCTGATTGAATTTGATTTGAATGTTGACTAAACGTTTTCCAGAGAGGATAATTGATCTAATTAATTTTGTGTCCTGCTCGACCATGCACACAATGTATAAGCCAAATACTGCCGCGCTGAGGGGAAAAAAAGTGTGAGAAAGTGTTTGTTTACCTTGTTTTGTATAGGTTTAACATCTGGGATGGTCTGCTTTTTGGATGCTTGACTAGTTTAACCAGCAAGATCATGTTGGTTAAGCATTTTCACCAACTAATTTAGCTATTGTAAGGTCAGAAACGGTTTGTTTAGGTTTTTAAGTGTTGTGTAAGGACAGGTTTATCTGGAATAGTTGATGATAATAGTTAAATTTAAAGTGAAGTGTGGCCAAGTATGGTGACCCATACTTGGAATTTGTGCTCTACATTTAACCCATTCAAGTGCACACACACAGTAGTGAACACACCCACGTAGCAGTGGGCAACCATATTGCTGCAGCGCCCGGGGAGCAGTTGGGGGTTTGGTGCCTTGCTTAAGGGTCTCTCCTCAGTCGTGGTATTGAGGGTGGAAGAGAGCGCTGGTTATTCACTCCCCCCACCGACAATCCCTGCCGGACCTGAGACTCGAACCCGCAACCTTCGGGTTACAAGTCCGACTCTCTAACAATTAGGACATGACTGCCCCATTTAAATTAATTGCAGAGAAGTTTTGATCAATTTTCAATTAATTCAGTTCAATAATTGTTTGTAGTTCACAAGGTGTCAAACTATAATTCATAAATTATATTTATGAATTGATCAAATAAAAGTTTAATATATATATTATACTATATATATAGTAAAAAAGGTATTTTATGTTATCAATATATAAAATAAATATATTCATATTTATAATATATATTAAATAATATACAGTGGGTACGGAAAGTATTCAGACCCCCTTTAAACCCAATTGAGCATCTCTGGAGAGACCTAAAAATGGCTGTCCACCAACGTTTACCGTCCAACCTGACAGAACTGGAGAGGATTTGCAAGGAGGAATGGCAGAGGATCCCCAAAGCCAGGTGTGAAGAACTTGTTGCATCTTTCCCAAAAAGACTCATGGCTGTATTAGATCAAATGGGTGCTTCTACTAAATACTGAGCATTTTTCAGTTTTTCTTTTTTAATAAATCTGCAAAGATGTCAACAATTCTGTGTTTTTCTGTCAATATGGGGTGCTGTGTGTACATTAATGAGGAAAAAAAATTAACTTAAATGATTTTAGCAAATGGCTGCAATATAACAAAGAGTGAAAAATTTAAGGGGGTCTGAATACTTTCCGTACCCACTGTATATTTTTTAAATGATGAGGTTTGAAAATAATAATGAATTCAAGGTCTATCGAAAATATTTTATTGTATAATTCTTGTATATTTTTGAGTACATTTAAGGCATATGTGTTTAAAGTAGATTTGCCCTTTTTAAATAAAAAAAAAATCCACTATTTTTAGATTTATTATGGACATTCTTATGTAACTGACTGAAATATGACTTTGTTATTTCAGTCAGTGCTTGCGATTTTTGTGTGCAAAATGCTTCAGACAGTAGGTTTATTGTCTGGAACTAGCATTAGACTGTAGCCGGCCGCCATACAGCCAAGTATGCAGCCCAACTTAATTTACAGTTCCTGGCATTGGGATTCCATTCTTTCTGCCTTCCTTCCTTGTGCACAACCACCTTCATCTGACAAGCACAGCATCAGCAGCACGAGCGATCTGCTCGCAACAAATCTCATTCCCACAGAAATCAATATGATGTACTGAGGCTCATAAAGAGGCTGTTTGGAGAGGCAGCCACATCACAGCCTAAATCAAGAAGCATGTCGAGCTTCAAATGAAAAAGACGGATGGAGAATAAAGAGTCAAATCTTAGTGATGTATTTAAATTTATCGGCATTGCCTGTTGAATGCTAAAGCTATACCTCACAATACCCCCAAACTCATCCATCTCAATAGGACAAAGAGAATCTTTCATCTGAACAACGTCTCGTCAGTCTCTGTGGATGAATGTTGCAGGTCTTTGTCAGGAATTAGAGGTTTTGTCAATGTATGAAACCACAGTGTGTCTTTCCATAAATGATTCAAGCACTTCAGTTAGCACGTTACGCCATGTCATTTGAGACATTGTGTCTCATTCTGGTGTATTACATTTGAGCATTTCATTTAGCATGAATTAATCATGTCGCCCGGGAAAATTTTCCCTGACAGAACCGAAAATGAAAATGGACTTGAAGTAACAAAATGCAATTTCTGTTCCAGCCTACATGAGCAAAATATACACTTGGCTTGTCTATGGCTCATGTACATTTAGGCACAGTGTGTTTTCTGAATAAAAGAGAGAGAGACAACCGTATCACGGTTGATCTTAAACATTAAAACGTTTCCTTTCATGCCGGTGACCTCATACATCACCTTCATGTATAGCCAAAATGGCTTTTTAATAATCTGACCTGTTCAATACCGCTGAGCTGCAGAAATGATGCCGAGATACATTAATCGAGGTGACTGCGAGGAAATTGCAATTCAACATTAATCTGTTTGTTGAAGCTAAAGCATGACGGGACTGCGGGGCTGTTGAACGGCCGTAATACGGCCATCACGGCCAATAGAGAGAATTATTAACATACTAACAAAAGAAGGCATTAGTCACCATATCCATGATCAAATGAATGAAATGTTGATGAGATCTTCTGGTGAGAATGTATTACGGTCATACAGTAAGTCTCAGAATGGGATGAAATGTCCCATACGGTGATGTTTATTCGAACGGTGATCTTTCGCTTGATTAAGATTCAGAGGTTACATGCATGCATCTCTCTGTCTGAGCCATTACGTTCACTGATCAAAGATTGGAAGTTAATGAAATTGATCCCTTAGGATGAATCCCAGGCAGAGGTGCAGTTGTTCCTCTTGGCTCTAAATGCGAATCGTCAGATCAGTTAAGCTGAGTGAGCAGTTTGGCGTGTGATATTCCAGTCCGGGCGCTCGAGTGCACATCGGACAGATGGAGTGTAAAAGGGTGGCCAAATCACAGATGCCCCACGATGCCCTGTCAATGACAGCGACTATGTAGGATTCAGGATCAACCGATCCTTTCAATCAGATTATTGAATCTTCTGTTGTTCTACATTTTCAGAAAAAAGATGAAAAGGTTGTAACTGGGGTTGTACACTTTCAAAAGATACTAATATGTACATTTTAAATACTAATATGCACCCTTTAGGGGTAAATAAAATACAAAAGTGTTCCTTTTTGAAAGGTACCTCTCTAGTGACAGCTTTTGTACCCTTTTTTTCGTATATTGGAGATACAGTAAAGATGACATCTTGTTAGTTGTAAGTTTCATTTACATAGTCTTCTTGAGTTAAACTTGTTGCCTATTTTCAACAAGCTTTTTATTGTATTTGTATTATATATTATATAGATAGTATTGTATGTAAATGAACAATGTGTACTTTTTCTCCATGTTACCTGCACCGAGATATTCCCGTTTATTTGTCAGCAAAAGTCAATCGGATAGCATTAAACGCTCACAGATCAAACCCAGTCCATTATAAACTTTGAACTTGAGGGTGGGCGTTTACGCGACACCGCTTTCAACTAAAAACTGAAAACTTTTTATGCGTTTTGGCCGTTCGTTTACACGACTACTGCATTTTGAAAACTTTTGAAAATGTGTTTCAATGTGCAAGTTTTTGAAAATGATACTGTTATTGTCTCTGTATAAACTACAAAATGCTAATTTGTATAAAAAGTGACATCATGCGTATTACGTGTTAGGTATGTGCGCAGTGCTTCTTTACAAAGTGGCATCGCCCACTACTGGCCTGGCATGCAAAACTGTTTATGCAAAACTTTTCAAAAACACGAAGGGAAAACTTTTCTGTTTTTAGTACATTGTTGTCGTGTAAACATACCCTTACATTCTTTTTATTGTCTAGCCTTAGCTGAAAACTGATATTTGGTCTCGCTGTACATAGGCCTACAATTATGTGTGTTGACGTTTTTGGCAATAGGTAACGCCACAGTCCTTTTTCTCTGTTTTCTCTAGTAATGTAAATGTAACCTCAATTTCAAAAACCTTTTGCCTTTGTACTGCATAGATAGGCAATTATTATCAAAAGCTCATAATTTCAGTGGTGAATTTTCTCTTTAATAGCTCTGCCGACCTTTCTGATGTCGTCCAACATGATGTTTTGAGCTTCTTCTCACACAGAAAAACTGACAAGCCATTATCCAGCTCAGATCCAAACCAAACAAGGTAAGATCAGTTTCACAAAGTAAAATTTCTCCATCATTTGCATCCTAATTCAATCTATTACAGATTTGTCACCTGTCTTCTAGTCTTAATTGCTGAGTATGGTCATCCTGCTGAAAAGTGTTTTTTTTTGTTTTTTTAATCTCAGTGGGCTGGTTTGATGGTTTTAGAGACGTTTTCACCATTTTTGATCAACTAAAAAAACAGCTAGGCCAGGCTGAGAGACCTGCAAACCAGCTTAGGCTGATTTAAACCTTTTTTTTCTTTTCATAAGAGCTGCAAAAACAGGTTGTCTGTAGGTGTGACAACCTGACCCAAATCAAGTTATTTTGAGTCTGCTATAGTTGGACGTCGCCTTAGGCTGAGTCAGCAGTTTGCCGCTTGATCACACACTGGACAGATGGAGAGTAAGAAGGTGGTCGTGTCCCTCATGCTTCTCAATGCCATATAAATGACAGTGACTATGAAGGATTCAGGGTCAAAACACGGTTTCTTTCAACCAGATATTATATCAAATATATATTATATACATGTAAAGTTGGGTGACAAGTTGTTGACACACTGATTCCGCCCATTGCTAAGTCTTAATTAAAAATTAATGAGCATGTCACATATGTATGCACAATTCATAACATGACGGTAACTTAGAAACAGTTATGGTCTTTGTTGATTCTACACTGAAGATATTTGTAAAAAATGAAGCATGATTAATCAGTGTCAGTGGCCTTTTATTGAATTATAGCAAATATGTTCATAAGAATCTTTTGATGCCATACACAAATCAAAGATACTAGACCCTGACTGACATATTTTATATTACATAAATATTCAGCATTAAACATTTAATTAAGTGAAATTAAATAGATAAAAGCAGTGCAATTTAAAAGAAGAATATGCATAATATGATCCAATTAGGCTGTTCGTTTTATTTTTGTTGCATTTAGTACACATTAAATTGCATAGTAGGACGTCCTTGTTCATCCTGCAACAATGTTTTTATCATCCAATTAGATTTTAGGGTTTAAGAAAGAAATCTCACAAACTGTTGAGCAAATAAATAAATAAAAATTCATTTTTCTTATCAACCTGCTATTTCTGTTTGGTTTTAGGAGTGGTTCAGGTTGGTTTGACAGGAATGCTGTTTGAACACCAACAAAGGATTGAACACAGTGAAGATAAATGCATAGGCTTTCGATTTATTGAATTTGTACTCAATATTGGTTCAAACTTTGCCCTCTGGTTTGTATTGATCCATTGCTTATTTGTAGAGTTAAATTTTACATTGAATTGAGCAGAAATACAAAGGCTCATGGGAGGAGAAATGTATCTCAACCACTGAGTCCTGTTTTTTTTAATTTTTTTTATCACACTCTATTATCCATTGTGTTGAGCAGTCTGCCAAAAAACTGGCTGAAAATCACCAGCCAGCAGCACCTGGGATTAGGCTTTCCTGGCCAGCCAGCCATGAGTGATGGCACGTCTTGCTGAAAGGTTTCAGGAGGGAACGCCGCTCCTCCCAAAACACAAACCCTTCCATTCATCACCCTTCACATCTCCCAGAGCTCTATGGCCACGGCCAGAGGGAGTCAGGGAACACGAGAGAAAAAAATCAAAGCAGCACCATGAGCCAAGCGCCACATACCCACCTCCTGCGTCATACCCGGCCTAGTCAGCGAGTTTCCTCTCCCCTAAGCCAGACAACGCTGAGCCCCCTGGGAGCGCTCTTTTAGCAAAGCAAGAGAGCAGGCGTTTAGGTAGATAGAGACAGGGAGAATGTGTGTTGGGGAGGCTTGATTCACAGCCAAAACTCTTGGAGAGAGAGAACAGCCATGTGATTATTCCTCTCTGTCCTTATTTCTTGCTAAGGTTTGCACATGCAGAGCAATACAGTGGCGCAAACCATTATTGGACGGTTAAGCTACATTTAAAATTCAAACAAATGGCACTAGAGCTTTTCTCAGAACTAATTTCACTTTTCTGAGCAAAATTGTGCAGTTGATTTAAACCCACAAGGTGATTTTTTTTTTATAGATTTATGAAACAAAACTACATGGCACGTTTCCCAGATATATTTTTTTGCCACAATGCACTGGTACTTTAGCCACTTTTATTTTCTCTATTCATCTGAAATTAACTGTAATATATATATATATATAATGTTTAAATCAAAAATCAAAAGCCAGCTCATAATTGCATGATGGTAAATGAAAATAAAAATTAAATATATGTATTTTTTAAATGTCCTATTTTTTTCATACTGTACATATACTTAAGACACTTTATTTTTCCCTGAATGTAATATTTGTTAAAATATATGTATAACATAAAACATAATAATTTTTAAATATTTAAATAACTTCAAAAAGCCAGCTCATGATTGTGATATTCATTCATTCATTCAACTTCTGACCATTCAAAAATCAAGACCATTATGCACATTCAAAAATCAAGACCATTATGCACCATGTTTGTTTGTTAGTAACGTAGTAACCTGGACTGTACTTTCTTGAGTCAGTTGAAATGCAGGCCAAATCTGAGAAACGTGATTTTGGTAAAATACCTTTGTTAAAAATAAATTCCACTTGTTTTGATATTTTGTTTTCAATGGCATGCAATGGCATTCATACATGTTTAACAGTGACTTGTATGCTTTTTAGGCCATTGCATAAGGACCCACTGAAGAGTTTCAGACATGCACAGAGAAAAAGAGATGATGTGACTGCACGAGGAGCTCTGATAGTCCGCCCACTGCTACAGCAACAAACTAATCCACCTCCTCTCCTGATTGGTGAGTCAGTTTGACACACAGCAGCGGACACTTGACACACTCTTCACCCCTCCCATACACACACGCATGCGTGCTCACACACTCAAGGTGAGCGAGCGAGCCACTTTCACGCTTTATTAAAGCAGTAATGACAGAATAGACACAGCGGTTGAGATGCCTGATTGCTCCAAGAATGAATCGTAAAAAAGACACCCGTGGCTTTGGGAGGGAGTTTTTATGCAGCGCTCTATTGGGGTCACCACACATTCAGAATATTAACCAGAGGTGGTTAATGCATCCAAACTGTTTTTGAAGTGCATTAATGCTAGAAAGTGGGCGTCCATTCCTCTCCTGCATCTAAGACTGCATGTTTTGCTCTCTGGAGAGACTATTCTTCAGCTTTTAAAACTGGAGCACGGCACAGCTGGCAGTCCTGTAACAGGCAGGACAAAATAAGGAGTTGCAAACACACAAACAGGCCATCTTCCACACGGTTCTTGTGTTACAATGCTGTCATGTTTCCGTCAATCATCCGTTGGCTCTGTCTCATTTTCTTCATCAACTGCAAATATTCATTCCCACCGCAAGAATTTTATTTTTCCTAGGGTGCACTTTGAAGAACTCCATTACGTCTCTGGAGCAACATTTATGTTTCATTTAAGCATTTGCTTGATATTTCTTCTACAATCCTTAGAAATATAAATATAGGCGCAAATGAGAATATTTTTGATATGCAATACGAGTATAAAGTAGATAATATAACAGATATTTTCAGAGTTCATATTGATTATCTAGGTAAATTGGAGCACACTTTGAAATGTTGAGATATTTTCTTTTTTTTAAAGTCTTATTGGTTATTATTATTTCAGAGTTTAAGCTGATTGGATATGTAGAGAGGGGACTCTTGGTCCCTTGTTGCCATCCACTGGCCCGTGCAATGCTGACAACACGTGACCGCACTAATGGAGAGCCCATTACCATGGGTCCAACTGGCAAAGCAGGCCAAAGTTTCTTAAGATGTGACCCACTTAACGGTACGCTTTTGAGTCAGTGCAAATATAGACGTGGACAGCTTGCTTGTGGGCTGAGTCATGATATGGACTTGGAACTGATGCAAAAACAGGGAACGAATTGATGTACAAATTTGTTTTGAAAAATCATTTGCGGCGCTTCCTTGGCTTGCCCATTTGTCTCTCCAGTGTGTTACATCCTACTTTCCATCTTGGTACACAGAGCAGAATATATAATAGAAAGAGTTAAGCTGGGTCAAAAAATTACTTTCTGACTGAATTGAGAACATTTACGGGCCATACATTCTTCTTACTGGCCATGAAACTATATATTGCAGTATTTCATTATGAAACAGTTGTGTCCCTATGACAAAGAAATATTTCCCTTTTATATTTGTGGCAAACAGAGCCAGTTATTGTTTCTAACATTATATATTAACCAATTTATCCATGTCTTCACTTGTATATTACTGTAATACAGCAGTTCAATAAACAAAAAGCTAATATTAAGTAACTGACATTTTAGATAAAATATTGCCAGTTACGTTGTCTGTTTTTGTTCCACTTATACAAAATTATTACCAAATTAACCAACGCATATTAAACCATTGTGTGACTCTGAGCAACGAAAAGAAACTGAAATAATCTTTGTTTTGTTTTATTTACAATTTAATTTTTTTGTTACAGTGCACTGGGTAGATGAGACACACTCAGGGTAACATTCACAATAACCGACAATACTAGAATACACGAGATAGGAACTTATAGGGCAGATAACGAGGGGCAGACAGGTGAGCACACTGAGGATAATTAACTAATGATTGAACGGGCTAAACCAACAAACGGGGAAGAAACCACAACAAACAGTCCACAGGGGTGTTACAACTACATTTTAAGAAGAAAATACTATTTCAGTTTTTCTACTTCAAAATTTCATTTTTATTTAATCTGTTACTTGCCATTTTCATTGTAATTAAATTATGAAATTTACTAGCAATTGAAAATTGTACACCAATTTTTGTTTTCAGTGCAGAAGTGTTGTTACTAAATGAATTGGTGTTATGAACAAATCAATCAATAACTCCCATTTTATTACTAAATGAATTGAATTACATTTTTTATCTCTTTGTTTTTTCACATTGTTTATCTCTGATAAAAAACAAACAAACAAAAAAACAATAGTAATTTTTAAATTCTATTTTAAATTGGAAAGGTTCTTAAAAGAACCACTTAACAGAACTTTTTAATAATCTGAAGAACCTTTGTCCACTATAAAGAACCTTTGGTGCAATGGAAAGTTTCCATGTATATCTAAAGTTCTTAATGGAAACATACATGCCAGTAAATTACTTTTATTTTTTTAGAGTCTTTCAACTTAAAAAAAAAGTTTTCCTTGCATCTGGTGAGTGTCAGTTTTGGATATCAAATCTAAAAGAGTCTCATCTTGTCTGGTATCTCAGAGAAACTCTTACAGTCAGGGATCACAAAGCTAGTGATGCAAAATCCATCTTATAGCTAATGCTGAGACAGCTTATGCAAATAATTTCCTCATTCGTCCTCCAATGACAAGCCCTTCACCCTATGCAGATGTTTTTCCTTTTTTGTACACTGAAATGAATACAGAATGAAGCTGTGGTGGAAAAACACTTTCCAGAGAGTCCACAATGCTACTTGAACGGGGAGAAATGTGGTGTCATACATCTTCATTTGCAGGTGACAGAAAGCCTTTGGCTGCTCGATGCCTGCTAATAATAATAACAACGGCCATTGAACAATACATTAAGCACACTATGGAAATGTCCCTTGCTTGTTGCTAATTTTGCTAATAGCAGTCAAGTTTAATTTTAGTCCTATTTCCACCAAATCAGCAACAACTATATTAAGCCTAATAGAGTAAATGAACACAATACAAAAATTGTGCTGAACAAAGCAATAGCACACTTAATGAATTTGCCCTGGGGCTCCAATTCACAGATTACCATTCCGGAATGCTCTATATAGGATAGTCTCTGTGTTGTATTGAGAGTCGAGGTGTATGTTGGCATAGTAAGACGTACAGAAAGTCTCCAGACAAACACAGGGATATCACCACAGCTACAACACTTGTACTGTCAAAGCTTAACTCTCAGGCGTATGGATTATGGAGGCAGAGTAACCGGGTGTCGTTCTGTTACAGGCTGACAGACCGTTGTTTTGATTGGGATTGCAACATGCTAATTGGCTGCGCAAAGTTGGCGTAAGCGGGTGATGAAGAGGCTGAGGGGTGCTTCGGTTTGGACAGCTGTTGAAGAAGAAGAGGAGGGTGAAGGAAAGAAAGACGGAGATAAAGGAGTGCACGTGGGCTGAGACAAAATTGCTTGTCAGACTCGCCGCAGTCTGTTGACTGAGATAAGCTGCAACTTGAGGAGGCGGCGATTCTCCGCCCACGGAACCTTAGCGACACCGCCATTTGCAGATGTATGATGCACATAAATGTGTGTTTGTTCAATTACGGATGTTTTTTAGAATTTCAGGGGTTGATTTTTATTAAAACCAACAGATTTTGTTTTATGAAGGACACATTAAACTGAATTATTATTGCTGTTTTATTGTTTTCCCTTTTATTGAAGGTCCCTTTTTCCAGACCTTCAATCTTAAAATATGAAAATAAATTTGGATAAAAATACTAATTATTATATTTTTTAAACTTTGAACTTTGATCGCAAAGATTGAAATAAACCATTTTATTTATTGTGGGAAAATGATTGTAATTTTTACACCCATTACAAATTGCCATTCAGTTATAAACATTTTACACAATAACCAACAATTTAGCCGCTAATACCATCTTTTTTTACATTTTTATTTTATTTTAGTTTCTTTACTTGGTTACGAAGAGACACCATGATGAAACGTGATGTGAAAAATCAAGGTAAAAATCCCCTTTGAACAGAATAATTTTATTGTTTATCATTTGCAAACGAGCTGTAATTTGGTCGAATTGAGCACAAAATACATAAATAAATAAAATTAAAATATTCTTGTTAAAATATTAAAATATTATCGTTGTAAACAATATTATTATTATTATTACATATCAAGCTGTAATTTGGTCAAAATATGCTAAAATGTTAAATTATTATTAAATTATTATAAGTTACTATTATTATTATTACGTATTATTTTGTGTATTTCATATTCATTAAACACCAGGCACAATTATATCCCAAAACGGTTTAAAATATCATTTCCACTACATAATACTCTTCAACACAGTACATATAGAGATGTGGTGGAAATAATTTTTTTTTTAATCAGAAAAAAATGACTTCTCCTATGCTGCATGCACTTTATATCCACTGTAGGACATTGTTAGCTGACAAATTCAAACTTGTGAGAACATTGTCTAAAGGTCAGTGTTGAAGAAGCTCTCTTGCCAGTTAATCGTTATGACACCAGCAAAGAAGGTTGGCAGAGGAAAGCAAAAATAAAAATCTAATTACAGTGTAGTGCAGGAAACTTCACTAAGCTCCATTATGCTAGCAGCAGGTATTGGTGCTTTTAGGGTCATTTTAGTCTATCATTTGTAGACACAAATGAACATTTTTGATTTTTGTAAAAAAAAACTCTATATTGCTTTTATTTTTGTCCAAAAACGTTTCTCAGTCTGGGGCTTTCACACTAACACTCAGAGTAAGATAACATTGTAGCAGAGGTTGAGTAATTCTCTATGAATACATAAATGATTTTACAGCTCCTCCTCATTGCACTTTTTGTTGATGTACGATAAGACTCATTGCACTCGGAAAATGGCAAAGCTCAATTCCCTCTGTTTGTTTAGGAAATGTGAGCTGCATTCCATACATCCAATTAAAATGAGCAAATTCAATCTGAGTGCTTCCTCGGAAATAATCTTCGTAATGATTAACAGTCAAATGTTTGTATTTGAGGCTTTCCGCCGCTGAGGTTTTGTATTCAAGTGGCGGCGACATTGAATTTGTGGGTGCTGCCGTTGAGGTCCGGACCACAAACCGGTGAACGCCGGTTGGTTTGGACAGCTTTTCACCAACTGGAGGCCAGGTGCTTTCTCATCACGAGGGACACGGGAGCAGATTGTGCTGATAAAAGCCAACGCGGTCCAGCGACCAGACGAGGCCAGAGCAGAGGTGGCCACCCCGCTGCTGTGTGTTGCAGCCTTTGAAAATATGAAATATGCTGTTCACTCCTGTCCGCTCGAATTAATCTCTCACATGAAGAGAAGAGATTCTGCTAAAGACATGTGAGTATATGGAAAACGAATATTGAGTGCACAAAAGCTTTCTGGGAAGAGTAATCTCATTCACAGAGAATTTGAGTCAGAAACCACCAGGGCAGCTGGTTGACTGCACTTTACGTTGTAATCAAGACAACAATCACACACGAACTGACTTATTTCCTTTTGAGTATGTCCACGTTTAGAAGTAGGTCAGGGTTTTTTGAAGCCTGAATGACTGCTCGGGATATTTGTCTTCAAAAAACAAATGCCGTTTAAGACCCTTAAAGCGCATTTACATGGTGAAACCTTCCAGGATCACGGATTCGCGGCACCCACGCATGCAGAAGCTTTGCCAAGGTAATGTATCCGATTAGGCCCGAATCTGATGTGAGCTGAGCTCATTACTATCTAAATATGTGTCAGATAAAACAACATGGCAAATATTGATTTCATAAATTCTCATTTTGATATAATCCTTGGGTCAGACACATGTAAACTGGTTTGCTGAGGTGATAGCATGATGAATTGTCACAGAAGTGAAGTCAGTGCCATTTTATATAATACAGTGTACAAAAATACATTTTATATTTCAGACTAATATGAAAATAATTGACATTTCAGGCACAACATGCTCAATTATTCTGTTTTGTTAGCTTTGGCAATGAAAAATGTGCCAAAAGAAGCTAAAGGAGCATCAAACGTTACTCTTTTTATACAATGAAAGTGAATGGAGACCAAAAATGTCAAGGCAAGATATTCAGTGAATAACAACGTTTTGGTATGTTTTGATATGTCTTTTGTAAACAAAACTTCTGAAGACTTGGAATATAACACACAAGTTGTATTGGCCAATTTCATGATGCTTTTTATGGTGCTTTTTTGTCCTTTTAGGAGCCTGAAAGTCTTTGGTCCCCATCCACTTCTATTGTATGGAAAAGAGCAGCGTGATCATTCTTCAAAACATCTCCTTTTGTGCTCCACAGATGGAAAAAAAAAAAGATGTATGGGTTTGAGGGTGAGTAAACAATGACTGAGACTTATAATTTATATTGGCCACTCTCATAAAGCTTTTATGGTGCTTATTTGTCATTTAGGAGCTTGATTGTCTTTGGTCTCCATCCACTTCTATTTTATGGAAAAGTGCAGCATAATCATTCTTCAAAACTTCTCTTGTGTTCCACAGATGGAAGAGAGTTTGAGGGTGAGTAAATTATGGCAGATTATAATTTTTTTTTTTTTTGGTGAACAGGCATTTTAATAAAGGTAATGAATGTACAGTATTAATACACCCAAGGTGTTTCATGATTGACAGGATTAAATGAGCATGCAGTTTTCTTTGATAACTCTTGATGCTTCTACAAGATTATTAGTATTTTGGAAGTGCAATGTGAAGTCAACTTGGTACTTTTGGACATGGCATTTTCACTCTGGGTGGCAATGTCACAATAAATCAGCTGTCGTGCGCTAAAAGGTTCGAGGCAGTCAATCAAATATATATTTATAAATGTATACATATATATGAGAGACAAATAGAAAAAGAAAGAGAGAGAGATTGGGCTCTGCAGCAATCTGGCAGTCTTCCAAGGGCACCGTTACATCCAGTGAACAAACAAAATACTGGTCAGCTAAATATAACATTTCCCTTCATGAGCAGGCCTCAGGAAAGATAGAGAGAGAGAGTGAGGGATACAGATGTGGTACTGTGGTGGCAACATGACAACGTGAGACGCATGCTGCAGAAACTCACCTGAGGTGAAGCTCAACCATGCTAGCATAGGTCAGGCTTGTCCTTTTTTCTCCTTTCACAGCGACAGTTTGTCTCTGAAGACTTTGTGCACCCTTCCAAGCGCCCCTCAGACTCTTCTTTCTTAGTGTTTGATTAAATTTTCCACCTCTCTCTCTGGAAATACAAAGCTTTGAAACAAGACTTCGCAAGCTGTGGAAGATTAATAATTCACGTTGTAGTTAAAGCTACAGGGACTTGTAAAATTAAGTATTGTTTTTCAAGACTGAGTTGGGTCGTCGTGCATGGATGGAGAATTTGTTGTAGAAATATTAACTTGGGAGGAACGGCGGAATAGAAACTGCTGCATTGTTCATCGCAAATCAAATCTGAGGGAGAAAAAAGCATATATTTATCATCATTATTCAGGAAGAACCCTTAACTCGCCTGCCGAGGATTTGAAGCAACTTTACTTAATCCATCTTTTGTCTCGGTGAGAATTTTTAAACAAGCGCCAAAGCATGGAGAGACTTTGGAGAGAGAAGCCGCGTCTCGCTGAGGGCTGTGTTCTCGCGCTGTGAAGAATATGGCTGCGGAGAAGGTCATAAGTAGACCGGGAGCGCTGCCTGACTGGAGTGTGTGTTAGGGGGTGTCTAGGAATAAAAAAAAATAACCTTGCACCTAAATCATCAACATGAAATTCAGATTCATTGTGACTGGGTTGGAGGATCTCTAGGGCTTTGGATCCCAATCTAAAGGCATTTCTCTGGTTTTCAAAGGACTCATGGAGTCATCCAAGGCTACTGAGGCAGACGCTGTCATCTTTGGTCCGGTTTTGAAATTTGATGTGTATTTTGTTGAAGTAAATGGCTTTTGTCCACTGGAAATATCTTTTTGCAGAGAGTTTTACCATTATTGAAGACCTCCAATGGCCCCTAAAGTAATTGGACACTTAAAGGGGTCATATGATGTTGCTAAAAAGAACATTATTTAATACTACAGCGAGAATCAAAGTTACACTTTCTTTCTTTGCGTGAACATTTGGGTGGCGTTATGCAAATTTTCCCACATCGTGACGTAGACATGTGGGGGCGTGTTTAAACGAGGCGTTTTAGGAGGGCGTGGACCAGTCTTAACTTTTATAAAGAATCTTTCTTTGGGTTTGAGACTTTAGTCTTTGCAACTTTAGGGATCTTATCTATTCACGAACAGCTTGTAACACTCCAAAGAGAAAGGAAAACTTGAAATCACATCATATGACCCCTTTAAGCCGCACTTAAAGTATATCAATCAATGTCATTGCATTTTTATGAATATCATTACATTAAGTGCACACTCACACACACACACACACACATATATATATATATATATAAACATACAAAAATATAATTGATCAGAATGACAACGTCTCACATAAGGTTATGGGTTCGATTCCCAGGGAATGCATGAACTGATATAAAGTGTATACTTTGAATGCATTGTAAGTTGCTTTGGATAAAAGTGTCATTACATACATGAAATGCAAATGTATTCACATATGTAAAGAAATTTCTCCTAAGGACAAAAATGAATCATGAAAAAGGTTTCACACGACCTTCTGCATGTAAAACAGACATTGGTTGAACTGTGGCTATTTTCTTTGTACTGTACATATAAGAGCTAGCTTTAAATATTGGATATAAAGTAACAGGATTGTCCGTTTCCTCAGTGAATGACTCTTTTGAGCCAGTTTCTTGTAGTGAATCAAAAACTTATAGCACAATCAGTGTAATCCGATTCCTGAACATGAATCATTCTTGTTAGCGAATCAATCAGTTTACAACTTACTGTGATTTAAATCAGTGTAGTTATTGACTGATCATTCATGTGACAATGTGTAGTTAAAGATTACATTATGCATTTGTTAGTAGTATTTTATAAATACTATTTATAAAAAAGTGAATGAAATATGTTACCATATATTTCTCTGTATATAACAGCTAACAAGAAAATATCAGCAATATATTTTGTGGCCGACATTAAGAAAGCACACAGTGAGAAGGAAGTGACAGCAGAGCTGTGAACGATGTACAGTAGTTAATTCTGGGCATGGCCGTCCACTCGCTTCATAAAAACCCAATGTCACATTGCTTTTTGACCCTTCGGTGTTAGTACTCTATCCATGCAGGCAGAGAACTGAAATGTCTCATGCATTGCAATCATGCAGAAAGAGAAGGAACTAGCAAGTACAGATACTGAGCTTGAGGTAGCAAGTGACATAACCATGTGATCAGGGTTTGCGCACCCCTTTGGCTGCTACCTGGCTCGCGGCAGGCAGTGCTAGCGAGGGCAAACACAGACGCTCCCAAGGGAAGCAGCTGTCTTATGGCAGGGGGCGGCTTTCCAACAGCTTTTGGAGTTAATTTGAGAGTGTGTGCTGACAAGCACTACTGTGATTGTACTGTAGAACAACAAATAGACACACAAGCTCCCACAGAGACACGTCAAGTGTGTGTCAGTAAGATGTGTTTGTGCATGTATGACATATTCAGGATCACAGTTATGGCTGGTTACAATACCAGCATGATATATCAGGATGCGAGTAATTTTTTCCAATCTTCTGTCCTAGTGAGTAAGCCATCCCCCTTCTTTAAAATCCATCTTAAGCTGATGGTTTAGTAGGAGCATAGTAGTAGGTTTCTAGCTGACCTAATGTTGTTTCATGATGGTCCTAACAACTGGTTATTGCAGTTTAAGGTGGTCAACCATCTGGTTTGTGTAACCAGATTAAACTGTGAAACCATGTTAAACTGGTACAGTTTGGGTAAAAGTTTGAAAAGCTTTAAAGCTGGATGATTTATAGTCCTTACAGATGGATGGATGGAGGGACGGACAGATAGATAGATAGATAGATAGACAGATAGACAGATAGACAGATAGATAGATAGATAGATAGATAGATAGATAGATAGACGATAGAAGCTGTAGCTCCACCCATCATGATACACATTATTAGAATAATGTAGACTTCAAAATAAAAAAATAAAAAAATTTAAAAAAGCAAAATAATTTTCAAAGAATGTGCATAAGAAGGATTCTCTTTAATCAGATCTAATTACAAATCGCATTTTTAGCAGTGCAATCCTATGAAAGACCCTGGGCAACAGAAGCTGCTTTAGAATATCAAGTATAATTACGAGTCGTGCAGAACCTCATTAGTTTGAAATATTAGTACCTCGGTAGAGCTGGCCTCCAGTCTTCATGGGGGAATCGCGCTGGCTTTGGCAGCCAGTCATTTGTTGATTTTGAAGCAGATCAGTGAAACAGGTCTGCCATGCTGTGTCAACCTCACTCGCCGTCGCCGCTGCCTGCGTGGTGGATCAGCAGCGCTCTTGAACTCCGCTCTGAACGATGCATCTTATGATGCGCTGTGGCTGGCTGGCAAACCGTCCACTCCAGCTGATAAACACCTTTAATCACCCGGCTTCCTGTGGTGGAGCGTGCAGGGGTTATCAACAAGAAAATGGATAAAACATTACAAATATGCATGTGAAATTTGCAATATCTGCACATCAGGGATACAGCTCAACAAATCCTCATATATCGTACTGCTGTGAATGTTTAGGAATGACTGATTTAATAGATCAGACTGAGCACCCTGTAAATTAGATGATGCCTGTGGAGATTTGAAGACTTTTTTTGCATTTGTTTGCAAATGTTGGGTCTCAGTTAGGCCTCCAAAGAAGCTTGTTTTATTTCATAAGCACTCAAACTATCCTTTAGGTGTAAACCTTTTACTGTGCACTATTAAAAATTTATTTTTTGAAGTTCTAAATAAAGATTAGTGGAGTGTGTTTTCCAAGAAAATATTATTTCAAAGCTTTTAACACATTTAATTCAACCGCGACACATCCAGTGTAGACCATAGATATGTATATATATCTATGGTGTAGACAGCATCACTGATTATAATGAGTTCTATAGTATTTTGTCGCACCGCGCCACTCGCGTCCGGTGTAGACACGGTGTAACATTGGTTTTGCTTTGTTTCACAGAACTAATTGTTGCCTGGGTTGCGTATGTATGTGTGAGGCGGAGCTATCAAAATCGCTTACCCCACCTTTAAAAAACAACCCACGGCAACAGTGTAAAAGTAGCCCAATTCCAAGGTAAAACCACAGACTTAGCAACACTGCTGGTAGCTGACATGTACAGTAGTTGCAAAGTCGAGCCAAATGTCTAAAGTTGACTATCAAAGTGTTGCCATGATTTGGTAATGGAATTTGGAATTTTTCTTCCATTTGTTCTGTAACAGAACCATTATTGGAACCGTTAAAAATTCTTTACAATCCCATCCCTATTGGCTAGTCACCACGGTCTATTTAGCCAGTCTTAATTTGTCTCATTTTGAAATACGTCACATTACAGAAGTGAAACAGGATGTGCATGCTGATTCATGATTTTAACGCCACAACCTCAGATTATAGATCAGTTTCACACCATATGGAGGATGTGAGTGGAAAATGATCACATTGCAGGGGCGCTAATTGTTGAGATGAATAAGATCTTCAAAGGTATTTGAGGATACAGTGATGGTGTAACGCAGTGTGTTATTTCAGCCGCCCTGTGTGGTGTCAACATATGTGTGGATCAACATAAACATCTCCAGTTGTCAGGTGAAATCTAGGTGTTACAATCACCTCCAGGATGCCATTTATCCAAACCTGACTTCCTTTGGCTCGGACATCACATCATTTCAAATCAAACAGACTGACACTACAAGACATTCACATGCTCAGATATGGCAAATGTGATGAATTATGTATGACAGTTTTGACAGGTATTCTGTCTTGGAAAATGTACATATCTTTTCTAAATAGGAGATGACGCCTGATGTACACTTCTGAGGTGCAAAATGGACATTCTGACCTATACAACAGCTAAAATCATTTAAAGGAAAGGTTCACCCAAAAAGTACATTTGCTTAAAATGTACTCACCCTCAGGCCATCCAAGATGTAGATGAGTTTGTTTCTTCATCAGAACAGATTTGGAGAAATTTAGCATTACATCACTTGCTCACCAATGGATCCTCTGCAGTGAATGGGTGCCGTCAGAATGAGAGTCCAAACAGCTGATAAAAACATCACAATAATCCACATGACACCAGTCCATTAATTAACATCTTGTGAAGCGAAAAGCTTTGTAAGCTTGTTTGTAAGAAACAAATCCATTATTAAGATGTTTTAACTTCAAGCCGTCACTTTTGACCAAAATACAAGCCCATAATCCGTAATAATGCTTCCTCCGGTGAAAAGTCCATCCCCTACTGTCCTCTCACATTAAAACCCACCAACATATTTGTTTTGGAACTGTTTTGAACTGTTTTGGCTTCTAAATGGTGTTGATCCACACATTTCTCTCCTGATTCAGACGAGATGATAGAGGACAATTCGCTGGCTGAGCCAAACTAATCCTCTAGAGGATAGATTTTAGCCGAAAGCAGTGGTTTGAAGTTAAAGACGCCTTAATTATGGATATGTTTCTTATAAACACGCAGCTTTTCACATCACAAGGCATTCATGGATTGACTGGAGTGGTGTGGATTACTTGTGGATTATTGTGATGTTTTTATCAGCTGTTTGGACTCTCATTCTGACGGCACCCATTCACTGCAGAGGATCCACTGGTGAGCAAGTGATGTAATGCCAATGCTTTCGGCTAAAATATGAGTCCTCTATCCATAATATTGCTTTCTCCAGTGAAAAAGTTATCTCTTCTGAATCAGGAGAGAAATATGCACAGATTAAGCACAGTTTACAAATAAAAACAGTTCTAAGCAAGCATGTCAGTGGATTTTGATATGACAGGACAACAGTGGATTTTGGCCAGAAGTGATGGTTAAAAAGTTAAAATGTCTTAATGATGGATTTGTTTCTTACAAATGCAGCGTTTCGCTTCACAAGACATTAATTGATGGACTGGAGTTGCGTTGTGGATTATTGTGATGTTTTTATCAGCTGTTTTGACTCTCATTCTGACGGCACCCATTCACTGCAGAGGATCCATTGTGGTGAGCAAGT
The DNA here is from genome assembly GCF_001515625.1 of Sinocyclocheilus rhinocerous. Lineage (NCBI taxonomy): Eukaryota > Metazoa > Chordata > Actinopteri > Cypriniformes > Cyprinidae > Sinocyclocheilus > Sinocyclocheilus rhinocerous. The sequence goes on along the minus strand of NW_015648635.1, from coordinate 434,144 downwards.
AATGTAATGCTAAATTTCTCCAAATCTGTTCTGGTGAAGAAACAAACTCATCTACATCTTGGATGGCCTGAGGGTGAGTTAATTTGTCAGCATATTTTCAGATTTGGTTTAACTATTCCTTTAATGACTTTTTTATTTGTTTGAAGAACTATAATGCCAGTTAGCTCTCAGACAAAGACAAAAAATATATAAATTTATGTGACGAGAGGGGCGGGGCCGAGAGCCGTGGGAACGGAGCGAGGCCGGTGGAGTAACCTCGCTCCGTT